>NW_019416545.1:196844-213438 GCF_000390285.2 Anoplophora glabripennis | reverse complement strand
TGGATGAAACTTGACATGGGTATATTTTCGATGATACTGATTAAGACTAAGGCATCAGCATTTCCGTATTTTATTCGCTAATAAAAAATACCGAAAAATCGATCCCCTTTTAATTTCCCCTAACGCACACCTATGGATATATGTAAGTTTAATGATCCTCAAATGTGCACCCCATTGGTCTGCATAAGTGGTTAAAATTTGAAAAGGATTCGTCAATTAACACCCGAGTTATAGGCCTGTGTCACCTAAATCATTTACATTTGTATTAAATGAATTTTCTGTACAACCCAGTATACGATTTGGATGAAACTTGACATGGGTATATTTTCGATGATACTGATTAAGACTAAGGCATCAGCATTTCCGTATTTTATTCGCTAATAAAAAATACCGAAAAATCGACCCCCTTCTAATTCCCCTAACGCACACCTATGGATATACGAAAGTTTAATGATCCTCAAATGTCCACCCCATTGATCTGCATAAGTGGTTAAAATTTGAAAAAGATTCGTAAATTAACACCTGAGTTATAAGCCTGTGTCACCTAAATCGTAGCCACACTGTATACAGGGTGATTCAATCATAATGTCATTAATTTTAACCACGTATTCGGAAGGCCTAATAAAGACAAAAAATCGAAAAAAAATTATTCGACCTTTTAAAAAATAAACAAATTACCCCTTAACTCCCGCTAATTCGACGCCCTGACCGGAAACGCGCCGGAGGACCATAGAGCGTTCGAAGGTTGAAACGAAACAGCTGATTTCATCAGTCTTGAATTTTGCAATTGATTTCAAAATCAAAATTCAGCAGATCACAACTTTTTTAACAAAGTATTATAGACGGATGAGTGAGTGTTTTCTACGGTACTGTCATTTTAAATAGGTAGGTACCATACTACTCTTTGAAAAGCAATAAGTCACACAATAACGTACCACAATCTGAACAATTAATTGCACATAATACTAATAGCTCATATTCAATTAAACATAGTAAAAAAATTAACAATATTAAGAATACTAAATCGTAATAACCTAACATTATTATCCCCGTACATTTGTTTTTATTAACAAATAAATAATACTTGTTAATATATAAAATGTGAAAAATATCTTATTTTTTTCCATGTGTCTAGGTAAAAACCTCTTTTTATTAGTTATCATTCACTACGTATTAAAAACGCATTAAATGCTAGGTTAATTACTTACCGAATATACGATAGGTCATGATTAACTCTCGATAAACCTTTCTGGGTCAGCGGTCAGGAGCGGTCCGGAAAGGGGATTAAATAATGACTTTTTATAAATATTTTTTTCTGCGTAAATATGCATTTTAAAATTGTTTTAATCGCGTATTCTACTCATTTTTCCCTATCTTCCCTTAAAATTAATGACATTATGACTCACCCTGTATATAATATTTATTGAAGAAATAACATGTTTAAGTCGTTGGGAAAATATGATAATAGAAAAATATATCTACACCCATAAAAGTTTTATGTAGCATACTAGATCACTGATTATCCTAACCCCACAAAGAAGTAAAATTATCTTATACAGTATCTAGCGAAATGTTCTAGAATTTCCTTATACAAATAAGGTGGGTAATTTTACATCAAATAATATTATTGGATGTAGCAAAAAAATCGATAGATATGCATTAAAATTTGTTTAAGGTTATCCCGTTTATGCAAATGAGGAATAAATGTTTCTCCTTCGTAATGAAAGGGGTGGACACAGTACTACCGGATTATTTCACCCAGAAATAGACAAATTAGATTCGTGTTACACTTTTGCAATAAAGTCATTAAGTTATCGCTTCCCAGGAAGCACTATCTGAGATATTGCTGCTATTAAATTATTTGCAAGGGTTAAATGCAATATTGGGACACTGTTAGGTACAAGGAGATCTTACTTTCTCTGAGGCATACTCCTGGAATATCGCAAAGTAAATAGTTAAACTATTGTCCTTCATCAACACTAAAATTTTCTCCTGGAAATATACAGAGTGCAACTTAAATGGGGAGCAGTTTTTAGGGTGTAATATTGCGTGTTTCCCAAAATATGAATCTGTAATTATTATATACAGGGTGTCTCACGACGACGGCTCATTAGAATTATTTCAGAGACTACTTCGATTTGAATTTTGAAATTTTGGGATACCGGGTATTCAGGCATGCCTTTCTGAACTAAAATAATGGCATCCACGTACCACTTCCGGTTATACCGGAAGTCGCCATCAACTTGCTTATTTTAAATAGAACACCATATATATTATTGCAATTTTGGATTCTACGTGTTATTTTAGGTGGACTTTTATAAAGTTTCCCTATTCCTAAAATTAACCGTTTTCGAGATATTTTTTTTTCAAAGAAATGGAGAGAAACAGTGACTAGCTTCAAACCATGTGTATTTTATAGCAAGAAAGATAAAGGAACAATATTTATACTTTCAAAGTGGCTAGCATACAGGGCACTAGAAATTTAATGCCTAGTTTAGTTAACTTCAAAACTTCATAAGTCGTTTTTTTTAAATGGAACACCCTGTATGTTTTTCTATATTCTGATACACAATTTTATTCTCTTTCGAACGGTATCAGGATTCCCTATACCTATATCTTCTAGTTTTTAAGTTATCTACTATGTTTTGTGTAATCACCTAAAATCATGTAATTTCTTCTTAAAATTCTTCTTAACTTCTTTCTGCTCATTGATGGCAAATATGGATATGTCTCATTAAAGACTGTACATGTTCCGCTTATAATCCCATTGCAACGTCCGTGAATGAATAATAAATTTAAAATATCAGCATGTATTGTTTTCCATTTCTCATAAACACTAAATTAAACTGTCACTGCAAGAGACTAACAACAGTTTAGTTGTTTGTTTTGAAGTTTTGCTAAAAATTAAACAGTTATCCTCGCAAGAAATTACATGATTTTAGGTGATTACACAAAAAAATTGTAGATAACTTAAAAACTAGAAGACATAGGTATAGGGAACCCTGTCACCGTTCGAAAGAGAATAAAATTGTGTATCAGAATATAGAAAAACATACAGGGTGTTTCATTTAAAAGAACCGACTTATGAAGGTTTGAAATTAACTAAACTCGGCACCCTGTATGCAATTAAGCCACTTTGAAAGTATGGATGGGAAGCTTTGAGGTCTCGCTATCCCCCCTATAAATATTGTTGCTTTATCTTTCTATAAACTAATAAACTAAACTACAAAATACACATGGTTTGAAGCTAGTCACTGTTTTCTCCATTTCTTTGAAAAAAATTAAATATCTCGAAAACGGTTAATTTTAGGAATAGGGAAACTTCATAAAAGTCCACCTAAAATAACAAGTAATATCCAAAATTGCAATAATATATAGGGTGTTCAATTTAAAATAAGCAAGTTGATGGCGACTTCCGGTGTAACCGGAAGTGGTACGTGGACGTCATTATTTTAGTTGAGAAGGCATGCCCGAAAACCCGGTATCCCAAGTTTTCAAAATTCAAATCGAAGTAGTCTCTGAAATAATTCTAATGGGCCTTCACCGTGAGACACCCTGTATATTTTTTAATCAAATAAATAGTCGACTGTACTTGAATCCTTATGTATGCCGCCACTGGGCTAATTGTATCATGATTTATTAAATATGAACTAATTTGGTATGTGGATAGACATCGTTACTAACTCTAAGAAAAACTAATTTATATTTTAAAATAAAATATCCATAATAAAGGGAAAAATACTTATTAGTCTGTAAGATTTGAATCATCTTTCAAAACAATTTAAACTTATTAATAAAAAGCATTTATTTCGTTTTTTGTTTACTTGTGAAATGAATGTCAATGACTTCTGACAACGACCTACTTTAGGTTACGGGTCACTTTACATGTTCCAATGAAGTAAACTCTTCCATTCAGCCACAACGTGTTCATAAAAGTAGACGCACTAAGAAAGCTGAAACAGATACTATTTAAAACATTCTATACTAAATACAATATGTTATGTTACTCTTTTTTCGTATTCAGCCATTTCATCAGACGAATCTTAAATTAATCCAATACAATATAAAATTAAGACGCGAATCATACGTACAAAGTGAAAACTTTATACAGTGTGAAGTCCAACTCTGTGTCAGAGGGTATCCACATCCGATAGATTTCGAAAAAACAAAATTGTAAGATATACTTATTTCAAATGGTCAAAAGCAGCTGCAGTAAATATAATCACTATTCAAAGTTACACTGTGTATTTAGAATCAAATGAAAGAAAATATGTATCTGTATCTGCATCTTTCCAAACCTATTGAGTTAGCAAATAAATATTAATTAACTCCATGTTCCGTATTTCAATAGGCTTTTAGGGAATGTACCGTAAGTTAACTTAACCAAAAAATGTGGGTGCTGCAAAATGTTATTCAGAGAATTCTAGAACAGATTCTACATACAAAAATACGAAAAAAATCCTATAAACCGCAAACGCTTCGTTTTCGAAATAGAGACAAAAACCACCACCACAAAGAAAAATAAAAAATATGTTTTGTATTGATAATGTCTAAATTCCTTATTGGAAATCGTTTAAATTCGGGTCAATACATTTATGACACGTAGGTCATAATTTGGTATAATCGATTGCATTTCAGACCCATCAGGGGCGTAGATATGGGGGAGTACCTACTGATTTTTGACCAGAAAATCTACGCCACTGGTTTTTCTACTGGTTATTATTTTATTTTTAAGAATCTCATTTATTTTAGAGCAAGAGTCCCTCTTTCACATTTGTCATTTAACGAACGGCTTTCGAGCTATTGAAGATTTTTAAAAATCATGCACATAATTTTTAAAGAAACATTAAACATTTGGTATCAAACTCTTGTATCTCACTTCAAAATGTTTGTATTAAAATCCAAATTTACAAGAAATTATTAACAATTATTAACTCACTTTATTAACATTATCAATAACTTATCGATAGCAATAATTTACATAATTTTTCATTTTTTTGACACCATCTATTTCAAAAACAAAGCATTTGCGAACCTACGTTTATACGATTTTTTTCGTATTTTTGAATGTAGAATCTGTTCCAGAATCCTCTGAACAACATTTTGCAAAACCCTATATGACTACAGTCTTTAATAGGTTTGTTTTTTAATATTTCAGTAAAGTTGACTTCTAATTGCCTTAACCTATTTCAAAAATGAAAAAAACAGAAATTAAACCACACCAAATATTCACCTTAAACTCATGCTAAAAATATCTTTCTTTTACAGCATGCGGATTTTCGGAATCCCACAAATGATTGTTCTTCCAATTGAAAACTCCCCGTCTAGTAAATGTCGCCTCATCAATAAATAGAAAAGAATTGAGGAAATCTGGGTTTTCCATTTGTATATTTTGTACAAACTGAGCAAATTGTAGGCGAGCTGGTAAATCTCGAGGCAATAACTGCTGTACCGGGGTATGATGATATCGATGGAGCACTTAACCGACGACTACTCACACCGAAAATTTCCGAAACACGAATTAAAATTTCCTCTTCTTCATCAACCGTGATAGATTTTGGAGTACCAAGGTTACTTTTTGGTCGAAAAGATCCAGATTCGCCTAAGCGGTTGTAAAGATTTCTGAATAGTTTATAATTAGGTTGCAGTCTATTTGGGTACATGTGTTCATATCTTCGGGCCGCCGTATGTCCATTAAAATTAGCCTGGGCAAAAACACTGTCACTGTTTGAAAAATTATTATGTCGTTGCATTTTTTGATCACTAGCTAATAATTTTGCACGAATAATAAATCACACGTACGCAAAATACGCTAATATTTATCGACATGAAAATTTGACACTAGCCTACTTAGAAAAGAAATAGCAATATCAATGCCTGAAAGAAAATCACCACAAAACACATTGAAACATTTAAATGCAAATAACTCAGAAACCGACAAAGTTAGGTAACCTAAACAAGATTACATTTATTATGTAGAATTGAACGTTCTTTTAGATTTTTAACTTTTTTAAGCATTGATCAACAGATACAAAAATATGTTCTGATTTACGTAAATAATACGGCGAAACTAGCGCCCTCTAGGAGCAACGTCAAAATAAGCTTCAAATTCGTAATTCTCACACCAAAAAACCCAATACTACCAATTTTCAGAGTCATGCTATTAAAACTTTCTCAATTATTAAATTTCAAAATAAAATTTAAACCTTGAACAGCCTGTATTTCTTAAACCAGCGACATTCGTATAAGGCATGATGAGCTCAAACATAATATTCTGGTGTCTAATATCTGCAGCTTATTGTTGACCCATTCTCTCTGACTCACTCTGTGTATTATTAGATGCTTCGTTTGCAAAATTGTATATTTCGTATCTCCTGAACACTCGATATCAAGGACGACAGCCTCAGTTCGGACAATCCGAATGTGTTTCGTGGACTCATAAATTTTAGTGCAGATCTTGACGACATATTAAAAGAACATCTAGCCACATGGGTATGACCGGGATTTTCGGTGATTGTAACGGGATCCGGATTTCGGATTTGCACGTATAACTCCCGGAATATAATATAATGTACCTACATATATACAAAAAAAAGATAAAGAAAAAATGAGGAAAATTAAAATTCGTTGAATCGTTGGTGAATTTCACAAACGATTTTTTTGTTTATAAACAATATTCAATAATTTAATAAAATATACTTAGTTTATTCCAATTTATTTATACCATCAGTAGGTAATTCGTAAATAGATATTTAAAAAAGGTATCTATTTCAAAAATCATTCTTGTGAAAATCTATATTTTTTTTATAAATTCATTGTTCCTTGAAATTCAGAAGTGCCAGGAAAACGCCTGACTTTGAAAATTTTTTTCGCCTGCGGCGCCATTTAGACACTCCGGGCACTTAATATCCCGGAATTCAATTCAACAAATGTAACAACCCTAAGCAGAACACATTCAATCAATGTTCATGCGCCGCCACTGGGTCACATGCTGTAGTAAACTCGTTGCACACACAAACACACAAAATGGAGCGGACGAGCGTGTGAGAAATGTGAAAATTCATTACAAAAAAGAATGGACCAATCACCCCACCAGCGCAATATAAACACCACACTGTCACTCTTTGGTTATGCAGTATCGTTCTTGAATGATCCGAGGATTGTCTCTGTCCCTTATTCGACAGATTTACTTGTTCACATGAAAATGCGCCTTGTCGCTACTGAAGATTTTCTTAGCAAAATCACCACTTGTTGATTCTCCAACATCCAATCAACGAATGTCCGGAGTATTAAATGGTTTTGTTTCAATTTTCTGGTCTGATTTCTGGGTTAGCTGAATCTTGAATGGATGCAGATGCAGATCGTTTGTTACAGTCCGCTGCATTGTGTTTTTTGAAACGTTTAATTGCAGTGACCAACAGTGCACTGAGGTTACAGGAATTTCTGCCACACTATCATTCATTGTAGCAATATTTTCGGCTGAACGGCCATTACGAGGCCGGCCTGTTTTTTTATTGTCTGCAGCTGAAAATGCGACTTTTTTATGCACATTTTTTGATGCGCGTACATAAACGCACATATATATGTCGCATTTGAGTAATATTAGCTGTAACAATGACATTTAGAAAAAATTGATATAATTCTACAAATATTAATAAAAAATTGACTGTCTTGCGAGAATTTGCACAATCGAAGATAAAATTCTGGGCGACTTGTAGGCTCGGTGTATTTGCCGACCGACAAGTTCGTAAATTTGACAGGTATTTATGTTGTCCTTGTCTGCGACAAGTCGAGACAAAAATGATCTTCGATCGAAATTTGCGGTTAGGTGGAAATTCTGACTTGTTCTTCTCATATTTGTGACCCTTCTCCCTCGACCGCTTTAATTTTTTCGTATAATGTGAAACGTCATTATTGTTTTCTTCTTTTCAATCGATTTTAATAAAAACTTGCTTTTACCGAAATAAGTTTATACAAACCGACACAAAAAAGGTAGAGTTTCTGACTCGGGCAGAGTTGCACGAGGTTGAGAAAGAAGGTATACGACTAGAAGGAATAAGATGTAGACTCGACGATTTGGGATAGAGGATTTATAAGTACACTTCAGAAGCGTTTCCATTGGCGTGTCCAGTGCGCGTTTGTGGACTGAGCTATCTCAGACGCAAACTTATTTGTGTGAATGCTTTTTGCTTTTTTTTAAATGAGGTAAGTTTGTAATATTGTAGGTAAAAGATAATTAAAAGCGTATTTTGTAACACCCCTGGAGTAAGAAAAGGTACAATAAATGGATTTTATACAATTTTAATTTAAGATACTTTTCAAACCTAGTATTATTTTCTGTTTAGATCTATGTACGTTTATTATTGTCTAGGTATTTTTTATAGCACCCACTAAAATCATATTTATGATGTCCGTGCTGTCATATTGCTATATAGAGTAAATAGAGCAAGTAAATTATTTGGTTCTTGTTTTAGTACAAGCTAGAGTTTTGAGAACTGATTTTGAAAAATTTCTTCAAAATATTTTTAACAAGTAGACTGGGAAAATAGACAGTCAGTTTAAAAATTTAAAATTATTATTAATTAACAGGTTTTTTCTCACGAAAATATAGATCTATGTTAAACCTCATAAAATTTACTTGTTAATATATTTTTTTACCGAATAATCCTTCAACGCACTATATGTAGATTGTATATTTTTTTTGTGCTTCCTGTGACTCATATTTAGATAAAACGTATAAATTCATATAAAAAATCTAAATATAAACATTTGTATCTACTGTAATAAATATTTACACCATTGCTGGGCCGGTGTATTAATTCTATTTTATTAACACCTTTATAGTGTACAAAGATCGATTTTATTGTAAGTGGACCTACATAGAACCAAAACATAGGCAATGTAGGAGGATCTTCTATTTAGGCTGTATCCCAATTTGAGAAGATTTCAGTGGCGTAAAATGAGCTGAATATTTTTTATAGACAGAATCAAAGATGAACACATTTTGATCCATATGAAGTTAAAGGTCTTACTTAGCAACATGTTTAAACAAAGCAAATTGGAAAAATGTACTTAAAATTTAAACAAGGATTAACTAGGCTATAACAGGTTTAAAATCTATAATTTTCGGTAGATATATTATCTCAACGCGTTTTATTACAAAGCTTATCAGTTCACTGTTCATTGATATTTAGCTTTTATTGCCATGTATTTCAAAATAACAATATTGTACCTATCAGTTTATATTCAGGGCACATGACGCTGTACAAGTTGATGACAATCCTTCTATAGATTTTTAGCATTACCACCATTACAAATATGATAAAAGCCAGTGGCGTCTGGTGAACATTAATGTGGTACTGTTTTAATAATGAATCGTGGAACGTATATCATTTTTTATAGGATAATTTCTAAGCCTACTTAGAGAAATTTCATGTCGAAAGAAATTCTAATGAAATTGCGAAATATACATTTAAAATCGGGGTAGCCAACACTGAGACGTCAAAAGTATTGCACATATATTTGGAAAAGAAAAAAAAAATCGCCAATTTTTAATTTTTCTTACACATTATGAAGTTTGATAAATGGAATGTTATTATCACAGTAAAATTTCAATGAAGTATGAAGAATATTTATTTTTGTGAAAAACAAAATAACGGCAGAATGTGTACGCATATATCAGTGGATTAAGTTCACAAACGAAAAAAATGTTTCATATCGAATTGAAAATGAAACTTTTTGTACTCAATATAAAATTTTATATTTTGTTGATACATAAGAAAAAAGTATTGCTTTCCTATTGACTAAACTGTGAGAAAATTCTTACTTTCTATACAGTCTGTCCAAAATAAGGTTGAGATGGGAAATTTTTTTTTACTACTATTAGCAATATTAATTAGAAATAATACATTTCATAAATTCGTTTTATTTTTTTATTAGGTACTTTTTTTTAAATATTGATTAAAAAAAATTGTTGCATATTTTGTGCTTTATTGACTTTTATACTGTTATGACTTTCTCCAACTGATATTTTGAAAACGTTCAAAGCCATACTCAGGAAAAATTTTAAATGATAAAAACAAGCTAAAAACCTTTTACGATTACAATAGTAATATCATCTAATTCAGAATTAAAAATTACTTTAGATTTTGTCATAAAAATAGCAGCGACGTATTTAAAAAAAATTACCTGATGATATGGTCCCTCGAAGACGAAACGTCGGATTGCAAAAATATTGACGCCATTGGATAGAGCGAAAAAGTGGCAATGTAAATATGCAATTTATTTTAAAATTCGTTTTCAGATAAGGCCAGAAAAAAAATAAAACGATTTTGCAAAATTTCGGGTCTTTCCGGATATCTCCGGAACTACCCGGAATTTGAAAACTTTCTAAACGGCATATTGTTAGGTATAACAAACAAAACTTTTTTTCTAATTTGAGTCACCCCGTATCTCTTACCGTTTCCTGGATCCTAATGTTATCCTATCCTTATCTTGGACACACTGTATATGAGTAGAAAAAAATATTTTCCGCATACAGTGTGGCCCAGTATGGACATCCAAAATTTTTTGGGACGCATGAATCGAGAGATATTTATTTATACATAACAGCCATCTAGATGTACTTGTTGAATCAACTATTGTGATTCAGTTGATTAAGCAAGACCTGCTACGATTTTTTAAAGTAATTTTCCGAATTTTTTAATTAACAATCTGGCTACATAGTAGTATCATCAGTATCACTTAAAAAAGTTCATCAATTACGCTGTAATACAGAATAATTTTTTTTATACAATCTTAGAAATGCCTGAAGATGCTAGTAAATAATAGAGTCTGCTTATGGACCAAAATCTGTAAACATTTTAGGTCCAGCAATTATATTATTTACCAGTTATAATCAGCTGCGTCATACTTTTTTTTAATAAGAAATCGCTCCGAAAAAAATCGCAGCTATCCATGAATTATCAACCAGATCCTCATAATTAGTTGAACAGGTTCACACGACAAGTTCCACATAAGGCTTATGGCAGCCACATACTGATAAAAGAGGTAGCGAAGAAATGAAAGGGGGCGTTTACATGCGCAATTTTTGTACAGCATTTTAGAATATCTTAGCAAGTTAGAAACAATATCTCTTCACTGTACCATTTATATACAGGGCGTATCTAAATAACACCGAAGAAATTCAAGGGGCGATTCTCCGATGAAAATTAATAGGGGTCTTTGGTATACAATTTTTTGAAAAAACCCTTCCCTGAAAAGTTACGCCCCTCCTAAAATTACAAAAAAAAATTGTTTTTCTTTTTTATCTTCCACGTACATCAAGCTAAAGAAACCAAACTTGGTGAACATTATCTGTCAATAAAACTACACTTTTTGAATTTTTTTCAACCCTGAACTATTTTTGTAAGGGGTTGAAATAATCAACCCCTATGACATTTTTTCTTATAATTTTTTTTTCGATAAAATTTTTTCCTTTTAAAAAATATGTCTAAAAAACCCCATTCATTTACTAACTTTTTGATCTCTTCAAGTTTCTTCGAAAAGTTAAGGATTTATGACAAAAAAAAAAAAATGTATTGTAATGTATTTTTAAAAAGATGAGCTGTTTAACGCGAGTGTATTTTGCCGAAAGATCTAGTGGCCTGTTCTTTACAATGGAATCCGTAGAAACAAATGTCAATGTCATTTATTGTTACTGTTTCTTACTATTTCACAAGTTTCATGATTTTGTGTAGAAAATATTAGTTAATAAACCGAAAATATGGTTAACTATTCGAATTTAGAAATGGCAGATATGCATTTTACATATGGGTATGCTAACGGTAATGCATTGGAAGCGCAAAGACTTTATGCTGAACAGTACCCAGAGCGTAGATTACCCCACCATACTACGTTCACAAATATTCACCAACGCTTGCGGGAACTTGGAAAATTTGAAAAGAGAAGTCATGACTGTGGCCGTAGCCGAGAAGTTAGAACTGAAGCTGTCGATGAAGCCGTACTTAATTTAATTGAGGAATCCCCAGAAACTAGTACCAGGAAAATAGCTCGTGTCCTAAATGTAAGCCATTCGGTAGTTTTTAGAATTTTAAAAGAACAACAGTTATATCCCTATCATCTCCAACGGGTGCAGTCGTTACTGATTCGAGATTTTTTACCACGTGTGGTTTTTTGTCAATGGCTTATTAATATGATCGGCCAAGCGCCGCAGTTCTTAAGAAATATTTTATTTACTGACGAGGCGAATTTCTCAAGAGACTGTATTAGAAATTTTCGTAACAATCATATTTGGGCTGAGGAAAATCCTCATGACTTTTTTGAAGGAAATCATCAGTATCAATTTTCATTAAATGTGTGGCTCGGAATTATCGACGATCATTTAATTGGTCCCTATTTTCTTCCACGACGATTAGATGGTGACTCATATTGTCATCTTCTCGAAGAATTACCTATTATTCTTGAAGAAGTTCCCATTCAAATTAGGCAACGTTTATGGTTTATGCACGACGGTGCACCAGCCCACTTTAGTATACGTGCAAGACGTCACTTGGATGAGGTGTATGCCAATCGATGGATAGGTCGAGGAGGATATGTAAATTGGCCAGCCCGCTCCCCTGACCTTAATCCTTTGGATTTTTGCATATGGGGATATCTGAAATCTTTGATCTACTCAAGGCCAGTTGAAGATATCAATGATTTGCGAAACCGCATTGTAGCAGGGTGTGAAACGATAAAAAATTCACCAGGAATATTTGAACGCATACGCAATTCTATGAGAACAAGAGTAGATGCTTGTATTGAAGCTGAAGGCAATCATTTTCAACATTTTTTGTAGATTGTATTGTCAATATCCGACAGATTTTTATTTTTTGTTACTGTTATAACATTATTCATCATTTGTTCACTTTTAGTCTAAGTTCCAAACTTCTTAGCCTAGTAGAATCATAGGTCAACTATTTGGTTGAGTGTTTTTTAATAAAATGTTATTTAATATGACAATAAATGACATTGACATTTGTTTCTACGGATTCCATTGTAAAGAACAGGCCACTAGATCTTTCGGCAAAATACACTCGCGTTAAACAGCTCATCTTTTTAAAAATACATTACAATACATTTATTTTTTTTTGTCATAAATCCTTAACTTTTCGAAGAAACTTGAAGAGATCAAAAAGTTAGTAAATGAATGGGGTTTTTTAGACATATTTTTTAAAAGGAAAAAATTTTATCGAAAAAAAAATTATAAGAAAAAATGTCATAGGGGTTGATTATTTCAACCCCTTACAAAAATAGTTCAGGGTTGAAAAAAATTCAAAAAGTGTAGTTTTATTGACAGATAATGTTCACCAAGTTTGGTTTCTTTAGCTTGATGTACGTGGAAGATAAAAAAGAAAAACAATTTTTTTTTGTAATTTTAGGAGGGGCGTAACTTTTCAGGGGAGGGTTTTTTCCAAAAATTTTATACCAAAGACCCCTATTAATTTTCATCGGAGAATCGTCCCTTGAATTTTTTCGGGGTTATTTAGATACACCCTGTATATTTCCTTCAGGGTATAAGACAACTGGCAATATATTGAATATAAAGGAAAAAGCATATGTTTGCCTTGATGTTTATCTTACGTTTCCTAAATTTTATACACCTTTTGAACAAACAGAAAATCGCGTACGGTACTATAAACATAATCACACCTAGCAAAATGCTTTTAGGAAACTTAACACATGCATGACACAATTATTGAGTGCTGGACAAAACAGGAAAGGTACATTTTCTGATGTTTACATGTTCTCCGTGATCTTTGAATACGACAAATTAAAGCAAGTTGCTCCAGTTTATTGTTACGCTTCGTCACTTCCTGGATGGATCTACATACTTGTCGGTACTGTGTGAGTATAAAGTTCCGCATAAAATTCATATCTTTTTAAATAATGCTTTTAAAAAATTATGCAAAAACACATCAATTAGTTCATTTTTGGACTTAGCATTCAATTTTGATACCTCATAACTGATACCTTTTTTCAGTGGTTTCGCCATTATTCAAATCTTTATGTCAAATATTGAAAGTTGGCGACTTGATAAGACTTGTCTTTTTTCCAGGTTTTAATAAGATGTCTAATTTTATGTTGTCGTCCACACTTAAACGTCCAGATCTTTACAAATTCGCGACAGTTCCAGCTTCCTAGATTTATGTCACAATTTTACATGCTAAAGACTGCGATGTGACTGCTAATAATGCTTGGATTTTTACATAGATATTGGTAAGTACAAAGTATTATCTTAAAAAGACACAATCTGTAAAATGTTGTTATTCTTTAACATTACAAAAAAAACCGTAGCAGATAAAGGAGCCTGGCAAGAACTATGTTGACTAACTGCTGTCCAAAGTCAATTGAAGAATCAATAATTGCAAGGTATGTACCAGGCTCACAATCAGTCGCTAAGCAGCAACTTGTTCCCATATTTAATGTGCAGTGCAGCAATGCCGAATTTGGTGTGAATCAGGCAATTTTAATTTATTATAGGCACCTTCTATCAATCATTCATATCACAGTTGCGAAAGGGAGAAATAATATTTTGTTTACTAACATTATCACAACATGACCTTTGGAGACTTTTTAAAACGGAACAAAATGAAATTTACCACCAATATAATAAAATTGTTTGAGGACATAAATAATTAAAATATGTTGATGGCCACATGAACATATAATAGAAATTTTCTACACATTATATACAAATTATTATAATTTTTTATCTTTAGCATAAAATTTATTGAAGACGCCTATGAAACTCATTAAATTTTATTACCAGATGTTTTTTTACATATTCAACTGACTTCGGAAGGACTATAACTACCCAGTCTTGTTTTGTTAAAATGGTTCGACCAAGTCAGCAAGACCCGATATAAATACTTATGATGGTGATAAAATAAGCTCCCAAATAGAAGTGCCGGTACTGTTCAATAATGTACATGCTGATCGAGAACTGATTTCGCAGTACAGTAAGTAGAACCGTAACAGAGTTAACGACGATGTAAAATTAAACATTTTGTTAAAAGTTGAAGAAAGATCTCATGTATCAGTCGTCAGCTTGCATTAGATCATGATGTAAGCCAATCACTGGTGATCAAGACGTTCAAAAAAGAGAAAGTTTACCCTTACAAAGTAATTAAGTAAGTAAGTAAGTAAGTGATTCCAGAATTGTCCGAAGATGACTTTGATGGACGTTTAGAATTTTGCGAATTTTTTTAATGAGACGGTACGATAACAACCCCAACTTTTTAAGTCATATGATTTTCTCTGGTAAAGCTACATTTTGTTTAAATGGTAAGGTAAACCGTCATAATTGTCGTTACTAGTCTCGTGAAAATCCTCATTGGTTTATTGAATCGCTTACTCAGTATTCTCAAAAGGTTAATCGTCGGCAACAGAATTTTGGGACTGCGAAAATTTCAAAGCTAATCGTTATATACAATTTCTAGAAAATGAACTCCTTCCAGCCCTAATCCTATTATACAACAACAATAATAATGTTGAAGAAGTGGCAGAAAATATTTGGTTTTAACAGGACGGCGCACCACCCCACTTTGGACTCAATGTTAGGAATTTTTCGAGTGAAGGTGGATTGGACGACGAGTAACAATTGAATGGCCTGCTAGGTCGCCAGACTTAATTCCTTATTTTTTTGGGTTACTTAAAAAATAAGGTGTACCCACCTAGACCGCTCTCTCTGATGGAACTGGAAGATTGGATTAGATAGGAGAATCGCAATGTACCAAGAAATTGTCATGTGTTGTCGAAAGCGTTTATGAGCGTTTGGGTCAGTGTCAGGTGGTACATTTTCTTTTTTATAATTTCGTGAAATTAGTTTTGTTTTATTTCTTATCAATAAATTATAAGCTGCCTACCCTTTCTTTTGCAAGCAGAAAATTATGTAACCATTTCAATGTCAAAAAATTTATTTCTCCTTTCTAAGAAATAAGGTATTCTTAAAAATGCTACATAAAGATCTAAATAACGGTAAAACCATTGAAAAATGTATCGACTGTGGGGTATCAAAAGATTCAAAATCAAAAATGAAAAAAACTAGGTTGCTTTTTAAAAAATTGAATATTTACATCATCAGGCATTTTACTAAATACTAAAGCTAACTAAATTGACTAATTTTACGTGTTTTTGCATAATTTTTAGCATTATTTAATTTATAGCATTATTATTTTTAGGAAACTTTGAGGGTAGATAGATCTCTTTAAAATAATATGTGTTTGCCTTATAAACATAAGTCTGGAAGGGCCCCGTTTTAGAGATACAGGGTGTTGAAGTTGTTAAAAAAAATTGATTTTTTGTTTATATCTCCGGAATCTATTAACCGATCTAAATAAAATTTGGTACAGATAATATATGATAGTAGGCCTTACATTCCCTAAAATATGAGCTTTAAAGGTTCAACCAGTGGTGTACAACTAGACAGGGGTCACCCCCTTTTTTACAAAAAAACCAACGCCACTGCATTTTTTGCAAGTTATTGTAACGTATGTATATTCTAATGCACAAAATACGTAAAAAAGGTAACTTTAATTTTTTCCCTAAGATT
>NW_019416545.1:138401-195935 GCF_000390285.2 Anoplophora glabripennis | reverse complement strand
TGCGAGAATACGGTGTGTATCTTAGTGAAAAAATTCAAGTTACCTTTTTTACGTATTTTGTGCATTAGAATATAAATCCGTTACAATAACTTGTAGAAAATGCAGTGGCGTAGTTTTTTTGTAAAAAAAGGGTGACCCCTGTCCAGTTGTACACCACTGGTTAAATCTTTAAAGCTCATATTTTAGGGAATGTAAGGCCTACTATCATACATTCTCTGTACCAAATTTTATTGAGATCGGTTAATAGATTCCGGAGATATAAACAAATCAATTTTTTTTAACAACTTCAACACCTTGTATCTCTAAAACGGGTTGTTCCAGACCAATGTTTATAAGGCAAACACATATTATTTTAAAGAGATCTATCTGCCCTAGAAGTTTCCTGCATAAAATTCGGACCACCCTGTATATGCAACAATACAAAATATATCGTTGAACATTTTTAAATAATATACAAACAAAGGCATTCAAGACGGACATGCAGATATTTTATTGATTAAGTTTATGCTAAATATTCATACATTAATAAAACTGTCTGTAATTATTTACTTGTGGTATTTTTAATTATTAATAAAATAAATAACAATAAATAATTTTAACAATTAATAAAACTATTTTAGATTTGAATTTTTGGAGTTATTGGAACAAACAGATGCTATGTTCAAATTGTTGTTACCTTTTCTACATGCTCTACTATCTTTTTTTAATTAATCAAGACATTGGCAACAAAAGGAAATGAAATATTATGATTTTTAATCTATCTGAAACTTACAATTTGTACTCAGTCATAATTTTTAGCTAGTGAAATAAAAAATGCATATATTAGATTTCAAATTCATCACTAGTAAATTATATCGCATTATAAGCATTAGTGTCTAATATTAAACTCACCACTTGAAAATACCAGCCCTTATAGTAACCTCAATAAATTTTATTACAAGATTTGTCAATTATTGCAGAAAGGTACCGACCCGGATATTGTTTGCTGTAGTTCTAATCGCATTAAAATTTGACCGTAATCTTGTTAAATTTTGTGAAATGTTTACGCCTCAATAGATGGAAATCCTTGAGATTAAGGTTTATTGCTTTGTGCCAAGGAATATCGTAAACGTGTATAAGATTTTCGTCTAATAATTATTTCTAATTGTTACAATAAAATATGAATTTATACAAAAATAAATAAATGACGAGCATTGTTATAATAAATTATAGGAGTATGTAGAAGAATAAGAAAAAATAAGAACAATTAATTGATTATTGAAAATATTTTTTGACTTAACGTAACTCTATACTTTGCAAGAAGTTGTTACATTTAACCATTCGAATGTCGTTTTGATCAATTTGGTTGGATAAGGAGACGTCTTAACCCCTCTAAGTTATTAGGTCGATTCAGAATCATCTGATATGCTCCAATGTCGATTAAGGAATGACCCTTATCAACTCTTTAGAGCAAATCAGACCTGTTCAATGGGATTGAGGTCTGGGCTCCGTGCTGGCCAGGCCATAGCGCCAACCCTAACTTCCAAAAAATAATTTCAAACCATCAAGCACTGTGGGATCGCGCGTTATCGTGCATAAGTAAAATATCTGGACCCGTTAGGAGTAAATTGTACAATTAATTACATTCCTCAAGTCACTTTAATATTATCTTTATATTTGTTTTTTTCTTGTATAAATTTATTTTTATTTTATTTGTTTTTTTTTAAAATTAGATTAATTCCTACATTAATTTTTCGTCATATTTGAGGTTAAGTTAGTAATGCCGTCTATTCTTCTTCAAAAAACTAATACATTGAATCTAAAAGTACAAGGCTCCGTCCTTCGAATGCCGTTGAATTTGCTCAAATATATATTTTTTATGTTGAAATTTTTAAGTTTCTTAGTTTCTTAATATGCGAAAATGTACTAAGGATCCCTTAGACATCAAGCAGTCGATTGCAATTCAGAAACTTCATACCCATACGGTTTGTGGGTTTGGGGTTGGTTGGCTTGGGGTTTGTAAGCTTGGAGTTTGTAGGTTCGGGTTTTGTGGGATTGGGGTTTGTGGGTTTAGGGATTGTGGGTTTGGGGTTTGTGGGTTTGTGGATTTGGAGTTTGTGAGTTTGAGTTCGTATGTATTGAAGGTTTCTGAGTATGAAGTTTCTGAACTGCAATCAACTATTTGACATGTAAGGGATCCTTAGTAGATTTTCGCATTTAAGAAACTGATAAACTTAGAAATTTCAACATGTGACATCTCAACGAAAAAAAAAAGATATTTGAGCAAACTCTGCGGCATTCGAAAGAGGGAGCCTTGTACTTTTAAATTATATGTATTTTTTTCTTGAAAAACAATAGGTGGCATTACTACATAACCTAAAATATGATGAAAAACAGTGTTTTTTGCACCTTTAGGTTAGGATATCTCAAAAACCTGACATGATAGAGCAATTCTGCGGCCAGATTCGGATTCATCGCACCAAAATCCTTCGGGAATGCATATTAGTGTGTCAGCTTCTTGACCCTTGTTGACCTGTGTTATTTATAGTTGACTGCAAAAATAAAATAATAGAGAAGTAGTACCTATATCAGTTTTATTCGTATTTCTTCATGTAATTTAATGGGCATCGAAGAGTTATTTGCATCACTCTGTATAATTTTCATACATCTTATTTCTAGTTTTTGTTTCTCCTAATAAAATCTGTATCTTTATTTATTTTGTTAGAAAGCTAGGGGAGATTTAATCTTAAGTAAAAAATATGCTTAGATATGAATCACACAAAATCGAGAAAAAAATGATAAATCAATCAATTTTTGACCAGAATATTTCACGAACTGTCATGTTTAGTATAATATATCAAAATTTAGTAAAATTGCTTAACAATATTTAAACTATGATGATTTTTTAGTATGTTATGTACCTTGTTGTTCTCGGGCTAAGCTGTATAAGGGTGGACCCCAGAACACCTAGGCGCGCCCTCGGTTCTTATTGTTATATCTTCGCTTTAATATCAGCATGCCTTAGAATCATTATTACTTAGTTTGTTGATTGTTGATTTTTTGTCGTTGTAAACCACATACAGCTTTACTTTTTTACATGGGAAATAAGGTGTTTGCTAAATATGTAAGTTTTGGCACTTTTTTTCTTTAGTTATCTGTATGTATTCAAGAAAAGTGTAAATAAAAACTTATTTTATTATATTTATTTATTTTTTTATTTCGATTTTATGACTGAAATATCCGACACCCACTTAGAGACCGATACATTTATTTTATGTTAATTCCTCTCTAATATAATAGTTTAAGAAGAATATTTGGGTCATCCCTGTCGAGGATATAAAAATTTGTAGTGATTATTTCTAATCCTCTAACCGTAATCTGGTTAAGAATGCATATACAGTCTGTCCTAAATGTTCGGCTAAATTCCCCTAAGATTAAATTTTAATACGCTTTTCTGACAAAGGCCTTAAAATGCACAATTCTATTTGTTTTGGCTACCGGTTTCCGACAAAGGCTTCCCAAAGTGATGATACCAATAAATTTTATGAATGGCGTTGAATTTATAAAATTTGATTGACCAATCAACCGGATCTGTAGATTTAAGTCTGTTTCCTCTTCATTCATGCCTGCAGATTGTTCATTCATGCTGTATATCTAATCTAGTTGAAGATGGCTTAACGACAAAATAGTAGAACTGGTGTAGAACTGCATACAATTTACAAAAATTGGTTGAACAGGACGCCCACACTGATAAAAATTGTGGAAATTCAGATAGACTTTTTTTATACACCAAAAATATAAATGAGTTGAACATATATGGTACATTGCAGCATTACATGTTTTAGTGTACTTTTGAGATATATTTTTATTTTTTACGTTGTATTTTTACATTTCAAAATATATTATTCCTAATCCTTTATGTGTTTTTACTTTATTTGATGTAAATATACGAATAAAAGTGTGAATATACATGACCCGATGTGGTTCAACCAATCAGATTAATCATGTGCAGTGTTACCACACGTGTGTAGAAAACTCTGCAATGTAGGCAGGTTTAGATTTATTTGTGGTGTAATAATATAGCAAAGTGTTTTAACTACTTACCAAATATAACGTTATAAATAAATACTTTTACTTACTTGCTACCCTCCCTAAATTCCTGATTCCAGAAATACTTTTACTTATTGTTTTACTTACATCATATTTTGATTTTAGTTTAGTGTTCTCAAAAAGTGGTCATTGTTCTCGAAATCGTTCAAATATTCCTTTTCAAAATGCACCTGGACGTGAGAAATTGAGCAATATTTTCAGAAAATCTGTCTAATTTTTGTCTTAGATACGAACATATTGTTTATTTAATTAGTTTTCATAATTAGAAGTTTAAGATTAATACAAATTTTATACGGTTTTCGAGAATATGAAAACGAATTTGATAGCTCATTTTCAAATTTAAATATTGAAGGATTAAAACGTCACTAAAGAAGGTGTGTAAGCTTAAATATGTACTTCATTGTATAGTTTTTACCGATTTCGTTAATTTAAATCTGCTATACTAAGTTTTCCATTGTAATGTTATTTTAATTGTTTAATTAATTGATATAAACAATATTCTGTATTATTTTATCTTTAAGTATAATACAGAAATTTATATTTTATTTTTTCCTTTCACGTAATCTATCTTGGAAATATATTTATGTATACAGGGTGTTCACAAATTTCACCGACAACGTTTGACTGCATATTCACGACGATAAATAAATAAGATCCACGAAAAAAAACTTAAATAAAAAATTGTTGATTTTTGAGTTACAAGCCTTTAGTTGTCAAAAATAAAACTAATTTAATTAATAACTTCATAGCCCTTTTGCCGATCGCGTTAAAATTTGGCACATTTATTTGGACTAGTATGGCGTATTATTTCTTAAAGCTGTAGTCAAATCGGTATACTGGGTGATAGTTTTCTCCAGTTACCTCTTCCTTTTAGTGGTCAAAACTTTTACTGTGGACGTATTTTTTTAAAACGGGCAGCAACATTGAAAAGGTCGTTTTACTAAAGAAAAAATGTCTCTTGAGAAAATCGCCTGCAGAAAGCCATTTTTGAGAAAAATGGCATTATTTGCAGGTCCGTACGTTTCGGTTTGCGTAGCAATGTCATGCATTTAAAACTTTGAGTTCAGTAGGCGATGAAAACAAGATGTTGATTGCTATGGCTATCAGGTAATGTCAGTATTCGTAATACTGCTATGCAAACCAAACGCACAAACCTGCAAATAATGCCATTTTTCTCAAGAATGGCTTTCTGTAGGCGATTTACTCAAGAGACATTTTTTCTTTAATAATACGACCTTTTCAATGTTGCTGCCCGTTTTACGTCCACTGTAAAAGTTTTGACCACTAAAAGGAAGAGGTAACTGGAGAAAACTATCACCCAGTATATCGATTTAACTAAAGCTTTAAGAAATAATACGCCATAATAGTCTAAATAAATGTGCCAAATTTGCAATCGGTAAAAGGATTATTATTAAGTTATTGGTTAAATCAGTTTTATTTTTGACAACTTTGAAGGCCTGAAACTCAAAAACCAAAAAGTTTTTGTCGTAAATCGAATTTATTTATCGAATATACAGTCAAACGTTGTCGGTGAAGTTTGCGGACACCTTGTATAAAAAAAGATATTTCTAAAAATATTAACAAAATAATAATGCCTAGATTTCTTTCTTGTTAAAAATACTATGCAGTTTTCCTGTTTCTTAGTAAAATTAGATGTCACATTAAATGTCATAATAACACATATAGATAATGTAAATTTACATTTGGGTGAACAACACAAAAAGTGTAAAATCACATGCTTAATGTAACTTTAATAATTGTTTTATGTAATTTTACATTACCTACTGTGGCGCCAAAATAACCTTTCCATCAAATTTTTATGAAAACACCTTCATATTTTGGAAGTTAAACGCTTTATCGCTACTTCCCGTCTAATTAAAATCATCGGGAAGGAGGATATCAGATAACTGACGAATTGGTTCACAAATTGAATCGAATAGCTCCAGCCAATTTCCAAATAAGTGGAATAGCCCACTGCGGAAGCGTCTAATTGGGGCTAAGTTTCAGATCCTAAATCTTAAGCCCTACCAGATGACATATGGCACTTCCCCTTCAAGAGACTTAACAGGTTTTTAGTACTCGATAGAAACACTTTTCTGTATACGCGTTAAAATTTCTCACACAAGTGCCTTTGGGCCCTTTTAACATGATTTTAGATAATACTTGCCACTTCAGTGAAGCCCCATATGTGTCAACTCGGCAATAATTTAAGTAAGAAAAAGAAATTCTCAGATAAAATGGCTGTTTCAATATAGATAAATATTACTTATCTACTGGGTGAAAGAAATCTTACGTAATTTCGTGGAAGGTGTGGTGGTTTTGATAAAAAAGCTTTATAGGAGTGGCGTATCTTGCACAGTGGAATGGGTGCATGTGTAGAAGTACATACCCCTGGGGATTATCGGTAGGAGGTCCGATTGAACATGCATCTGTAGATATGCGTATCACATATAGAAGTATAAATGTTATTCTCTGATATTGTGGCAAGTTTCAGTCTTTCTCAGGGTTTGGTTTTGATATAAGACCCGATAATTAAAAAATGGTTAATTTAAAAAAGCGATTGAGTTAAAAGAACATATTTAGAATTAATTGTATATATTTATAAAAAATAATAAATTCATATCAATGCAGTTAGACAGACTGTTAACACTTTTGACATTGTCGTCTCAAAATATCCATATATTTTTCAACTTACAAGGTGCCAAATTAAATTAAGAACAAAATATTTTTAATAATAACTCTTATTGCTTTCTAAGATATTTAGTTCAAACGTTGCATGAACTTTCACCAATAGTGACATATTTTTTGTGCTATTTTGATAAAAAAAAAAGTGTGAACGGAAGAAAGGGAAGTTATTGTACTGTGTTTTCTATGAAACATTTTATTATTGTAACTTTTTCCATTTTTGTAAAATGTTGATTTTGTTATACGAGATTTTGCATTTTCTTTAAATATGTAATGTCAATAATTACTTGTTTCTCTTTAGCACAAGGTATGTGGTTTCAATTTGACAATTATGAAAAGGAATTGCAGAAAGCTAAAAACTAATACGAGTAGTCCCAGCTTGTTTCGTATTAATTTATAATCTAACTATTAATTTGTAGAGGTTTATCTGGGCTCCAATATTGGAATTCAGTTAAACTAAAATCTATGTTTAAATAAATCTAATTTCTTAAGATGGATCAATCAAATTTAGAGAACAGTTAACTAAAACTCCTGCCAATGTCGATATTTCGATATTTCAAAACACATATATTTTTTAAACACCTTTCTTTAAGCGTAACTTAAATATTCCTGGAGAAAAATGTGATAAATGAGAGTTTAGTGTAAAAAAAAACATTCTTCCATCATAGGCATGCACTGAGAAAAGTTATTAAAAACCTAAATGTATTCTGCCAAAAACAACTTAAAAAAATTTCAATAAAACTTGGAATAATTATTTAGATTGTTGATTGCAAAATAATCTAATGGAGAAGAAGATTAAAATAGTAAGTAAATTAGAGACAGAATTATATATGTTACATTTAAGGCTTATTGATTCTTCTATATAGGGTGTTTCTGATTGGTTGTCGTGAATTATGTATATGTACAGGGTTAAAAGAAATTGATTTTTTGTTTCCGGAATTAATTAATCGATCTGCATTCCCCAAAATATGAGCTCTAAAGGTACAACCAGTGCTGTATAACTGGGCAGGGGTCATCGTCTTTTTTATAAAAAAAAGACCTACGCCACTGGATTTTTTACAAGTTATTGTAACGAATTTATATTATAATGCACAAAATACGTAAAAAGAGTAACCTGAATTTTTTTCCTATGATTCGCCGTCTTCAAGTTATACGTACCAATACAATCTCCTTGTGCAGACATTTCTAACCATAATATTACAAGAATATTTATGTTTATGCTTAATAGTATGTGGAATTTGTAAGTACATCAACAAAATTCTTTACACACCACCTGTGAAGTAGAGTTCCTTACGCATTTTAGTTTCCTCTAGAAGCCTAACCCACTATCTCTACAAATAAGAACAACTTAAATCAAAATAATAGTAAATGTACATTTACCAAAGGCGAGGGGTAGTGAATTTTCACAATCTGCATGTTTGATCACAAGAAAATCCTCATGAAAATCGGACAAGATCTTTTCAACACGAATTTTCTGTGAACGTGTGGTTCGCAATAATTCACAATAAAGTTTGTGGATCTTTGTTCTTGCCACCCCGTCTAAATTCCCAGTCATTTCCAAACTTTCTAGAAAACTATCTATTAGAATTATTAGAGGATGTTCCATGAAATATACGACAAAATAGCTGGATACAATGGATGGTGCTCCTGCACATTCTGGGAGAATTATATAAGAATGGCTGGGACTGTGGATAGGTAGAAGACCAAATGCCAACGTCAACCATAATGGTGCAGTGTCTTTGCCAGCCAGATTGCCATATCTAAACCCTCTGGACTTTTATATTTGGGGTTATCTGAAAAGTAAAGTTTATTCTACTACAACAGTGTCCAACTCCAATCCAGTCCTCCAACAACCTGATAATACTCATTTTATGGAAGTCTAACAAGTATACATTATTTACGTAAAAAATACTAGCAAATTCAAGAACATACGAAAAACTAATATTTGTACAGTGCCGCACAATTTAGGGGGGATAAATTTTGTAACGACACCTATCGCACGCCACTAGAAGAAGCCAATAAATGGTTTCTGCCATATTTATGCATCCTTTAAGTTAGTAAATCTGTCTGTTGAATTTGATAAAGAAATATTAACTAATACCGGAGCTACAGGAAAAAATAGTTTATTATTTTTAAATTTCAACGCCCTGTATCTCGAAAATGAGCCGCTTTAGGGCATATGTTTATTAAGTAAACTGCACTTATTTTTGGATTTTTTACATACCATATCCGTTTGTAACACCTATTCATTAACACCCTGTATATAGATCTCGATTCCAACAACAGTTTTCAGTGAATGTGTGGTGTGCTGTTTTTGGTGGTAGACTTTGGACCATCGTTTGGAGGCATGTTTATTACCACATGGAAACACATTTAAACAATTTTTGTAGAGCATATCGTCTATTGGTACGTAATTAATTTATTCGTTTAATTTTTGTTTTACATTGAATAAATTTCAGCATTTTCGAACACAACATTTAAACCGTTTAAACCTGCATGTGATTTTTTTTTTATTTGAAACGTAGCGAACGCATTTATTTCAGAAACATCCTGTATATCTAAATATATGGTTACAAATGGAAAAAAATGGCAAACATTTTTTATATTGTCTTTAATCTAATTGATAACAATCAATAATATTTTAAATTTTTATAATATTTATCATCGAAGTGCATAAAACTGTTTACACGATACTTATGTCTTTTAAAATTGTCTTTCAGGAAAAGCTCGGTCTCATTTTCGGAAAATATTAAAACATTTTTTTTAATTAAAAATCC
Source organism: Anoplophora glabripennis (assembly GCF_000390285.2). NCBI lineage: Eukaryota > Metazoa > Arthropoda > Insecta > Coleoptera > Cerambycidae > Anoplophora > Anoplophora glabripennis. The sequence continues at coordinate 186,384 of NW_019416545.1, read as the reverse complement.
CTCAGTTACCCCTATATCTCCACCACTCTATATAAGGAAAAACTGTTTTTCCCTGGGATTACGGTGATCGATCGTCTAATACCCTATCAAATTTTATTTATATCTTATCAGCCATTTTGGAGATACTCAAAAATATATGTTTTTGGCGATACCTACAACTTTGTCGTTATGTATAAATTAATATCTAATAATATTTTATTTCGTTCTCTTGATTACATCTTGCAAAACGTTTAACTTGTACTTATTTCAGCATGATTTAGAATATCTACCTTAACAATGGCGAAATTTAATTTAACAGCGGTTAGAGCTGATGAAAAGAGGTACCTCGATTTCAAATTAACAAAAACAAATGACAGGAATAAGGAAAATTAAAAATTAACGAAAATAGATACCTAAATAAAATTATGAATATTAATAATGAACAATATTTATAATTAATAACAAAAACTTAAACAAATAGGTACTTTATTGATTCCTTAAAAATATTGACCCACCTTCTCAGTTAATTATATGTTATAATACTAATAATATAATTAGCCACTATTACGATTTTATGTTAATGTTGGGATTTTAAAAATAAAATTTCTTTTACTTTCAAATATTCCAGAGAAATACCTATATAATGAGTTACAATAGAAATATTCAATAATCTCAAAGGTATGTGTTACTTATTGCATCTGGACAATAACTGAATATACTTGGTCCATATTCATATGCTTAATAGAATAAAGAAATTGCAAAGGTTGTAAAGTCAGTGTCTAAGTGGGATTGATAACTCTCATACAGCTGTTCAACAGCACTTTTGGATGTAACCGAAAATATTTTGGATGCGATAGAAATAGTGAAACCACAGTACCATAGTACTTGTTTTATTGAACATTTTATAATTTTTGAAAAATCATCTGTTTTCACATTCACCCCTTTTCTCCATGAGTATTTTAAATACTTAGTCTGAAACAACAAAAATTATAAGAACTACTTTATTCTCTCTAATTAGAAACCACTTCGTTATTTTACATATTACATTTTATTAAATAACAAACAATTTAAAATAATCCTCATTAGTATAGTTTAAACGATCCCCAGGCATTTTTATTTAAATTTTCGGCAGAAACTATTCAGACCAACAATAATTTGACACAAATTTATGTTATTTGAATTGTTTTTGGAGTGTGTCTGGTCATGGCCAATTTGACAACAGGTCTGATACGAGAAAAAGTGTCCAAAATATAGAAAATTGCAAATATCTCTACAAGTAGTAATGGCAACCCTAACAATGAAGGGAAACTTCAGTCTGTATACAACAGAGTAATAGTATTTTACGTTACAAGTCCGGTAAGTGACTTATTACATTACGAGTTGTTTTACGGACGAGGCGACGTAGGAGCCGAGTCCGGAATAAAAACGAGTACTGTAATAACACCTGTATCGTATGATATTTTATTTCATACTGTCTTTCTATTTTTAACGAGCAGAAATTTCTATTTTTTCCTTAAAAATATCAAATTTTTGTTTGACATCGCTTGATCTGTCATTTTATATTATCAAATTTTTGTTTGACATCGCTTGATCTGTCATTTTATAATATTGTTTGTGACATGTCTAATATCACGTTGCTAGGCAACATTTACCGGCTCTGATACTGTAATAGCTCACTTACCGGCCGCAAATGAATCCGGGAAATAGCAATATACCGAACAGTATGAAATAAAACAATATAAAGTGTTCCATTTAAGTTAACAAAGTTATAGCTGTTTGAAGTTATTAAAATGTAATAGTAAAAATGAAACACGTAGTATTAAATGTTTTAATTTGTTGGTATACCACGACTTAGTGTTACCTATGCCCTTTACAGGTACCAAAAGTCCACTTGACATCACGCTTCTGAAAAGAGTTACTAGCATCTCAGCGGACTCTTGTATCCGTCAAATTTTTTCTTTAAAAATTAATATTTTCAAAATTTATAACTATAGGGAATATTTAATAAAGTGACCTTCAAATTTCACGTGGAATACGAAAATGCAATAATATATAGGGTGTCCCATTTAAAATAACGAAGTTGGTATCGACTTCCCGTATAACCAGAAGTGCTGGAGAGTTCTAGATATTGTGGTTGTGTTCCTGGGGCATTGTCATGTTGCCAAATTTTTTAATTTGTCGGAGCAGTACTTTCCTAGATATCGATCGACGCAGTTCCCGGTAGGGTGCCCTGCATAGCAAGTTAAGGTTTAAAAAATATTTTCAGTTTTCATTTCCAAAATGTTTAGTATAAAAATGATTGACCCTACATAATTAAGTGAATAAACTTAATCCTTTGTTTAGGAAATAAGTTATTTATTTGAAACGTATTTTTTTCATTGTGGTCAAATACCATTTAGATAAAAAGAGATAAATAATGATAAATATATTTACACACAATATTTTTCTATACTTAGAATCTGTTAGTAAGGATAAAATATTCGAAGTACGTAGGTATATAGATGCCCTGCAATTAAAGGTCAATAAAAAGGTCATCTAAAAATATTTTAAAATTCAGGTACTCATATTTAAAATGCCATATAAATTCCTAAATATCATAATTCATGAACGGAATTAAAATCTATTATACTTTGATAAAAACGCCACTATAAAATATTTCATGGAACTGTATTGATTATGTTCTTTGAATTTTATAATATATTTTAACATGTAAGAGATCTAGTAATTCTGACCCGGATTTTGAGAGGGTGTTTTTATTTAAAAGTTTCAAGATGTATGTAGAAACTGAAAATATATCAAACTAAAAAGAACGTATTTTTTATTTATTTACCAAAACTAACTTGCATAAATATTTGTCCCTACTCTAAAATAAAAGATAATATAAAAATGCTATAACATAATTATTTTTCTAGCAACGACTTAAGAATTGTTTAAAATATACTTGCAAAGTTTTTTTTTTAATAATCATATCTTTTACTGTGCATAGCATTGCACCTGTAGCAGCATCAAAAATACTATTTTTTGGTATATCTTAGTTACATTTATTAATACCTATTTATATGATTTTTTGCCGCGAGTTCAGTAAATTTATAGACGTTGTTGTTTTCATCGTAAAAAAAACCTAAATATTTTATATAATTTTCATGTCCAAAATACTGACCAACAAATTTAATATTTTAGTCACAAAATTATTAATGTCAGGTTTACTTTTCATAATCAAATACATATTTATATTAACAATTATTTTATTATTACTAAAACATTTCTAACTTTAACGAGATATTGATTATAAATGTTATTAATTCGTTAGTATTTTTACCAATGTTATAAAGAACAGTCATCAGCAAACAGACGAATATTACATTCACTGCAATCTACATGTATTAAATCATAGATGAAGCATATAAATAACATTGCACCAAGTACATTTCCTTACCCCGCTAAGAGAATTGACAACTACAGAAGTCAAATCCTTGGATTACTGGCCGGAATATTTAATGGAATAATACAGAAAATAAAATCCGTCAACTGTTCAAAAAATAGATTTTTTTGATATATAAATGTTTTTACTAAATACAAATGGTCAAAAATATAAAAAGTACTATGACACTATGCAAAATAAAAATTCGGAATATTTATAATAATAATAATTTAAATATTTAATAATGACATTGTTAGTAGAAATAGTTTTTAAAATATGGTATTTTTAGTAATTAGTCATCGCGATTTACTTCTATAATAAAATTTGGTTTAATAGCGTACATCGTCTGTAAAAAAATTAAAATACAAAAAAAAAGAACACAAAAAAGATCCCAGAACCTATCTCATAAATTTACAAATTCAAAGACGACTTTGTTGAGAATTTTTCGGAGAAAAAACCGTCACTCTTTTTCAAAACGCACTTTTTTAAAAAATGAAAACAGAAAACAATAACCTAAAAATATATTATTTTTATATTTTTTTTATAAAACTACATCTCAAAACGTACAAAATGAAAAAAGTATATAACATCTTTAGTTTTTGCCAAGTATTTGTCAGTTATTTGAAAATTTTTTACCCAAAATATTCAAATGCTTATAACATCTTCAGCGGTTGGGATGAAAATTTGGAAAACCTGATGAAATTTACTCTAAATATATACTAAATAATTCCAAAAATCAGGAAAATAAAAATGGTCAGGTCACAACCTCAGTGATTCGACTTGGAATGACCCACAGGGTGGGCCATTAGTGTGAGAAAGTACAATAACTCCTTTCTTAATCATAAAAAGTAACTGATAAGTTGACACAATGTGAGAGTTTTTTTCAAAGCCACCTCTTGCGACCGAAAATAATAAAAATTAAGTTGTTTCAGAAATGTTGCTATATCTTAAAAACTAAGAATTTTAGGTGTAGAACATGCTTAATAAAAGTTGAAATGGACCGATATATGAATAATAAAACAACAAAATCAAGTTTGAACTTTCTAAAAATGATCGTATTATAAAAAATACCCTGTACAAATATCGATATTAGCTAATATAGGAACCTTTGTCTAACATTTGCCTATAACTCTATACAATATTTTTGCTCCAAGTGTTAGTAGTAGAAAGTTAATACAACTTCTTCGAGGTCATGTTTTTTCCAAAATTTGAAGAATTTTCTACATAACTTGGCAACACCGCACTAAAATGTTAAATTGTTTATATTGCCATATATAGAATTTTCCCAGAAATCCACATGTTTAAAAATATACAGGGTGTTTCATTTAAAAAATGTAATATTTCACGTGTCCTGTTTTTACTAATCGCCCTATATGTTTTAAATTAATTTTGTACTCTTGATGCTGTACAACTTTTACATAAACATTTTTTCTGTATTATGAATGACAAGAGAGTTATTATACCTTCTCACATTAATGGCCCACCCTGTATTTATGATGATTTTTAACAAGAATTCAATAAACTTATAAATTATTATCTTTGAATTAAGTGGGTATACATGTTTTAAACTTCCAGGAAATAAATTTTTATTGCATACACTCAAAAGGCATCCTCACTAAATTGAAATTTATCGACTCTGTTTTTTTTTCCATAAGCAAGATCAAAATGATCACAGATTAAATCTTAAACTGTATAAAATGATACATACAAAATGATAAAAAATATTAACATAAAGCGACAGCCTTTCTGGAAATTTTTATAATACTGTACATTCATATAAAATTGAATATTGAGAAATTCAATGACATATAGTTACTTGCTAATTTATTTCACTAAGAAACTGTTCAAAAATAATAATTTTCCCGAAATATTTTAAATATTTAATATGAAATATACTTATTTTACTATTTAATAACATCAATAACTACTAAATTTAAGTGCTCTTATTGTGCTACCCTTTATGCCTATAAAATATTCAACAAAAACTACTAAAAGGGGCCAAAAACTGTAAAAAGTCCACATCGTATGTTAATACCGTTATAGCGGCATTAAAAAACTGTTATTTGTGAATTTTGAATGAACCCTTTTAAAGCCTTTTGCTGAAGGGTTCATTGCTTTCAGCTAAATTGCTGCTGTGCCTTTACCTGCTAAAACATATAAAAAATGAGGTTCCAGAACAGCACAAATATATTTGAAGTTTAAAGAATCACAAAAAAGTTCAACATTAACACACAAAAAACACTGAAACTAAAAAAAAATGAGCTTAGTTGATACTAACTTCTCAGTAGTCCCATATATATCTATATCATGAAATTTTACTGGCTTAAGTATGACTTAAAAGGTTTTGCTAAAAGGTCAGTGGAATAATAAAATTTAACATTTATTTTACTCTGTTTCCTTTTCAAATCAAGAAGAGTTTTTCTCATAAGAAAATATATGTTTGTAATAAAACATGGTACCTAATAGTAATTTAAAATGTATTATTTATTTTACATTTTTTTATTTGATTTTTTTTTTAATGAAACCATATTTGATACCGTTTCCCAAATATCGAAAATCAAAGTTTCTGATTTATAACACAAACCACTAAGGATGCTGCTAAAAATTGATGTTTTCTTTGGAAATTTGGGTTACCTACAAATATAATAACGCGATGTATTTTTTCACCATACTTCTTTTAATTCACAAATTTAATTAGCTGTAATACATGTCTAGCGATAATTCTGATTAACATACTTTTTTTGCCATATGTTTCGTATTGATAAAGTATTAAGTAGGTGACACAGATGTTGCTTTATTTTTATTAATATGACAATTGCTACCACGTAAAAAAAGGCACAAATATGTACATTTGTGTATTTATTCAAATAAGCCACCAGCATTTTTTCTCGCATTCCACTGTCACCAAACTGGAGTGTCCATAAACCTTAATTTATTAGAGGACACGTATCACCACTTAGTACCATATGTGTGTCTGGTTTTTTAAAACCATTCGACACATAAGCCAAAGGCAGTAGTCGCCAATTAAACCAGTAGTTTTACAGTACGAGGAGCGTTCAAATTTAAACGTGGGTGGATCAAATATGAGCCGGGATTTTATTTCAAAATCCAGATTTAATGACGGTATCAAAACTAAGTTTCTTACAATAAAATTTTTAGTAGAACTGATTTGGTCAAATCCATAAAATAAAAAATAAAATAAAAGACAGAAATGCAAAGAAAATTTCAATTCATTATTCCAATTAGTATTCTGTATAATTTGACGAGAACAGAACTTTTTTTATGGAAATCGGCATGTCTACCAATAAAATGTCGTCATACTGTTTTGATCAAACTAATTTGATGAAAAGTTGATATTCTGATTCTGACAATACTAATATTTGAATTTAAGAAGATACAGCAGAGTATATGCAACTCATAATCATAAAATTCCTAACTAAAGAAAAGGTTTCCCAACTTTAAGAACAGTTCGAAGGAGCTATTGTCTTTAAAATCCAAGTCTATGAAATACATAATCTTTGGAAAAGAGACTGTGTTAAAAACCAAAACTGTCAGTGTTAACAATCATCGTTCAGTCGACTGGAAAACTCATTGTCAACTTCTAGAAAACATGAAGGCTGCTTATGGAGAAACAATAATTGAGTCAACTCCAATCCATCCAATGCGTTGATACTTAATGACATCGCATAAATTATACATTACAGTCTACATTTTGTGCGCCAGTGTTAAATCTTCTGCAGTTTTCACAGCAAGCTGGACATCAGAAATTGGAGCACATTACTTTGACGCATTCTAATTGTCCAGACTTATACCGCAGGTGAATGTGTTTTGAAAACAAGAGAAATAAGACTTTTCTGCACAATTGACTGCTAATAAGTACTGTGCTGTAAGATTTGCAATGAAAGGAAAATCATCAAAAGACAGAAAACTTAGGTTGGTAAGGAAACAGTATCCAACAAGAGAGTATGCAAATGAAACATTTTATAACATTTTCCTCCCAAAGTTATGAAGTCAGTTCAGAAGACTGTGTTGATGTTTGATGCTTTGGGAATTGGGTCAGTTCAGAAGTCTATGTTGAGATTTGATGCTATGAGAATTGGGTATAGTAGAGAAGAGTATTATAGAATAGGTAGGGATTTGTAGAGAAAGAATTGTTATCAGTAACTTCTGAAAAACACGTCGATATGTAATAAAGAAAGTTCATCTACTTCTTAACATACCCCATCATTTTAGGGGAGCTTAGGACCTACAAGGCCAAAGGGCAGTGCAATTGACTGTATCAGCATTGATTTTGTAAACTAGTCCTGTGTATATCGAACGTAAGGACACGTGCCATAAAAGAGACAATTTAACAAACTATTAATAAAAGGATAATAATAAATAATGATAAATGTGTAAGTTTAATCTGAGGGCATCCACTGCGATCTTGAAGGTGAATAATGCCAAAATTTGTGCGCAAATTTCAATGTTACTGTATAACATCTGGTAGCGTGGCTCATCGAACAAATGATAATAGAACGACTCGTCAAAGTCATCTGAAAGGAAATAAAATAACTGAAAATATTTGCCTTGGTCTGGATTGTGCAATACCAGCAACTTTTAGTCAAGTTTTTTAATTTTTTATTCCTGCCAATTGTTGATAGTTAATAAAAAAATAAATAAAGGGCTTATATCGACATGATCTCATATTAGGATCTTCTGTCCTTTTCAACAGTCCAAACCCTTAGCTGTCAACATAAAATGGATTTCCATTTTAATTTAGGAATTTATTTATTTATGAAACTGGAATACGAAGAAGAGAAAAAGTATTAGCTGTATTATGATGATTGACTCAAAAGTATCAGACTCTCATGATTTTCATTAGCAATAAATGCATAATTTTGAACGGCGTTCCGGATAGAAACTTAAAAAGTAAAATGGCTTTAAATTCCGTCAAGCGTTGTTAACTATAGCACCAAGATTCTACTCTTCACAACAAAGTTATGAGGCAGCGTATGAGTCATGTAATTTTTATTTTATTTTGTTCTATCTATCGACAGAAAGGGTGGAGGAAGCCCCTAATGTCTGATCAGAAAAATGAATTTTTTAAGAATTGACTCATCAAAAGCCCATAGTGTTATATCTCGTTGGAAAGGTCTTTTCATGCTTTATCTCGTGGTGAATGCATAATGTTAGTTATCTCAAAATGGAAACCTATAGATGGCGTTATTTTAAAACAATGCCTTTTTATGGATTTTTCTCAAAAATTTTAAATGCATTGCTATAGTTTGAATATATTGCAATAAGTTATAACTGATGTAGTTGTCAATTTCTCTTCTCGACTTATTAATGTAATAGTTTAGTTTTACATTTCGTAGTGCTTCCATATTTTCTCATGGATGTTTTAAAAAGGAATTGAATCAATCTCATCTTTTCAATATTATGTTTAAAGTAAAGAGTAATAGACTTTTCTGCAAACATGTATACCATAGTATGAACAGATGATCATGTTGTTTGCAACTACAGAAACTACTTTTAGAAGATTGTTTTGAAGCATTGAAAAGATTAATTTTTTTTACCAGTAATATATACTATTTTTTACTTTTTATTAAGGTATTAAGCTACCTAATTCAGACAAATCCTTTCAAATGAAGTCAAACAAGAAACCTAGTATACAAAAGACATTAAATCTCACTGCTAACTGCTGGTATAGTGGGAAACAACTACTATATGGGTGTTACTACATGCCCAACTATTATTATATTACACCACGCTAGTATTGATTAAACAGTTAGTAGAACAAAATTATCCAAAATAAAATGAAATGTTTAAATAATGAATAGAAAAACGTATACCTGATATCTCAAATAATTCAGAGAAACATCCAATATTCTTTGAAAAAGTTTGATCACCTAAGAAACAGCTGATACAAAGAGCTCTTTTTGTTTCCACATTTTACTTGGGATTGTTCCATCAGGCAGCAATTTTGATTAAAATGATATTGGAAATGAATATTCCGCAGTGTCTCTCTTTTTCCCGTCATATTTTTTTATTAGATAATTAGCATAATTTACATTTAAGCGCCCCTCGTATCTTCACAGAAAACCGAACAATTCCTGGTAGTAAAGTGGGCCAATCGAACCTCGTCCGTGTTTTAACTGTCGTCAGGGCGTTTCTCGGATCCATTTATTTATTTATAGCTGCCAAAAAGGCCGACGTTCTCTGCTACCGACACTAAAGGCCGGCGGAATTTTTTGATGTTCTGGAGCGTCGTGTGCCTTCTGAAATTTTTATTTCGTCGTATACAACCCCCAATAACTACCTGATTTTATATTCGGACGACCAAATTGCTTCATAAAGCTAAGAATGGAGCTGGAAATGTTTTTATTGCTATTGCCCTGTGAATGACAGGTAATAATAGTAAATATTATAAAGGTCATTTGCGAGGTTTAAAAAATGCTCTGCTAAACGTTTAAGTGAAAAGGAAACTAACTAAAACTGCTGACGATTTAGTTAGGTTATTCGCTTTCGTTATCAGAACGTGTTAACGATAGTTTCAGTTTGTTCAACTTATTCATTACTGCATTACTGCAAATTATAATTTTTGGGCTAATGCCAACCAACTTCCTAGAGACAGTTTTATTGCTAAGATTTATTATTTTGATTCATAATTTTTTAACTACTACATTTTTCTTCATTTCTTATTTTTTGGGTATTTCGAGTGGAGAGTATCCTTTTCAAGTTGTAATACTTTTGAGACAGTGCTGTTCCTTATTAATCCCTTTGATTTTTTTATTCCTCGACTCTTTTGACACTTGCACTTCAATATCTCCGTAGTTAAGAGGTACCCTTTACTAGGGTCCTCTCATCAATCTCTGTCATTTATTTCCTCTTTATTATTAACAATAAATATTCGAGTATAAAGTAATAAGTATAAGTCGTTCTTATTTGAAACGCTTCAAAGGTTTTTTTTTCTGTTGTCTATGATATTGTACGTTACAAGCTTGAGAAAGAGAAAGTAAAAATAACTTAACACTAATAGTTCCTTCAGAACATCATTATTCAATCTAATATTTATTTACTATAATTAGATTGATGTACCTATACAGTGTATTATAATATTCTACAAGCTAAAAATCTTAATGTGAACACAAGCTCATTTTTTTCTATACAGGATGATAAAATTTTATTGTTATTTCGTATTTTGTTATTCTTATTTATTTTCTACATTTTTTAAGATAATACATTTAAATTCACTACATTCGACACATTTTTAAGAAAGGGTGAAATGTATAATTGTTCAGAATAATATATAACGTATACGATTACTTTATTCTACATTCTCTGTAACTTTTTTGTATTTAAATGACAATAGAACCATTGGTACCAATTCATCTAGGCACTAATAAATGAGTAAAACAAATGGAAATAAATAATAATACTAAAATTTGATATAAAATACAAAGGGTTTTTCGACTTACATAATATTCTCATAAACTAATTTATTGCTTTTAGACAGAAAATCTCCTGAATAATTTGCAACACTTTGTATCAGTCACAAAGTATCCTAAAATATGAATGCTTTTTTATATATGTTTATATTTCATTTAAATCAACAAGAAATTGTTATTGTTTATTGTTTAAATTAGCACTTATAAAATACAGGGCTGGGCAAATGTGTCGGAATACAGTACAGGCTAAACCATAAGTTTTATTAAAAAAAAATACCTTTAACAAAAGTTTTTGTAGTCTTTTTGTTCTTTTCAATTAAAGTACATCATTACGTACTTTAATTTCCAACGTCTACTTTATTTTTAGAGATACTGCGTTGTCGGCAGTTTTTTTTACACGACCGCCCTCTTTGCTTTAACTTTTTTAGAAAGACAGATGTTCATCAATTACAATGACATTAGGTTTGGTGGGTCTGCGATTTATTGTTTTTTAAATGTTGAATAAAACAATGAAGTAAAGAGTCAACTGTTTACATTTTTTGTCACGGCTATCTGAAAAGATATGCAAGATGTATGTAATATTTTTAATGTAACTTTCCCTGAAAGAGATTCCCATATTTCAAAATCAAATTACAATAAATATTTGAAATTTAGTCTTCTAGTCTGTATACAGGGTGATTCACAAATGGTGACCAAAAATGGAACCTCGTATTCTTTGATTAATTTTAAGGGGAGTCTTTCCTATAAAGTTTTTATTTAGGAAGCTTCGTTAAAAAGATACAGGGTGTTAAACTTCAAAAAATATTTTTAATTCTTTTAAATAATTTAAAAACTAGTAAGTGAAATAATTTGAAATTCGGCACATATATTTATGTAAACATTGTCCAAAATTTGAGGGCTTCTCCTAAAATTTACATGCTCTAGTGGCGAAGATACAAGGTATCGGTGGCATATTTTTCTAAATAAAATAGTACGGCACTGCGTTATGGTAACAATCATGATATTTTCGGATTCGTGTTTCAATTGTCTAAAAATTACTACACTTTTATGTTTTTCGAAAAAAGCCTGATTTTCGAATAAAACTAACTACTAAAATTAACTGAAAACACTTTAACTTAAATTACATGACAAGACTAATCATTTCGTTATTTATTCGAATAAAGAAATTAAGAACATTAGTCATCATTTTAATGATTTTATTTGAGTAAATGATCAAAAACACCTCCATTTCCACGAGCACAGGCCCGATATCTTTTTAGTAACGAAAATGTTATTTGTTCGAAATTTATTGTTGATTGAATCCGACGAAAAGCATTATTTATTTCTGTCTTCTAACTGCTCAGAATGTCAAAGATGCTATCGCAGCCCACTATGTAATTTAAAAGCATTATATTCGAATATCGAAGTGTGTTCTCAGTTCGTTTTTTAAGTTTTACTCGAAAATCAGGCTTTTTTCGAAAAACATAAGCAGTGGCGTACTATTTTATTTACAGAAATATGCCACCGATACCCTGTATCTCCGCCACTGGAGCATGTATATTTTAGGAAAAGCCCTCAGAATATGGACAATGTTTACATAAATACATGTTCCCAATTTCAAATTATTTAACTAACTGGTTTTTAAATTATTTTAAAAAATTAAACATATCTTTTGAAGTTTAACACCCTGTATCTTTTCAACGAAGCGTCTTAGATAAAAACTTTCCCTGTATCTCCGCCACTGGAGCATGTAAATTTTAGGAAAATCCCTCAGAATATGGACAATGTTTACATAAATACATGTTCCCAATTTCAAATTATTTAACTAACTGGTTTTTAAATTATTTTAAAAAATTAAAAATATCTTTTGAAGTTTAACACCCTGTATCTTTTCAACGAAGCGTCTTAGATAAAAACTTTATAGGAAAGACTCCCCTTAAATTTCCATTCCCCATTTTTGGTCACCATTTGTGAATCACCCTGTATACATAATTCACGACAACCAGTTCCTATAGTTTTAAAAGATTTATAGAATTTCTGATCTAGGCTGAGCTATTTTCGGTAGTTATCTCAATTTCGTATACGATTTGCTTCAAGTGACGCCAGAAATAAAAGAAAAAATGTTTAGAATAAAAGAAAAAGATGTCACCAGTTTTGCTCAATGAGGAAGGGCATATTGTAACGTATTTGTTGCCTAATATGAAATGAGGTGTCTTCCAAAAATCTAAGCAATGTAGAAAATTATGTTACATTTCGGTATTCCAGGTTCCATTAAATACTTTACAGGGCAGCAAATTGCCCTAAACATTTACACTAAATCTTCACTGAAAATGGCCCGCTCTAACCGCATGTGGCTCGTCTAAGGATTTATTAAATTATTATTAATCCCATCTCTGGCTTCATCATCAACATATAATTGCAATATTTAAAACTTTTCCCAAAATTGTAGTTTTATGTAAAATACCTTCTGATTTAATATGATATGAATATTATTGCCTCAATACCCAGTTATCTACATCGTCGGTACAAAGGCAAATTTATGTGTTATTCCGTTCAGCGATCGTTACTTATTATTTCTAAAATTTATATGTTTATCATCGTTCATATTATAAGCTATAACATTAAGGAAATCGTTTAAATATTTATAGCAAATTTCACATGCGATGGTATTTAATCAGATAGTCGATTTTGTATCAAATATAAATTGTCCATGGCTTGAATGAAATTGACGTTAATCAATTATACTGATAATATTACAGCCAATGGAATGAAGTGGAATGGAAATACAATACCTAGCAAGTTTGTTCTTTTGTTCTTGGATTGTTTATATCTCATTTAGTTTTAGTGATCTGAAATGTGTGATTTTCTGGAAAAACAATGCAGTGTCAAATTTTGTATGAAATTGGAGAACACTTTCACGAAGACGTTTCAACTTTGAAAACAAGTTTACGGAGAAGATGTTCTGTGTTGTACGCAATGTTGTTACGAATGATTTTCACGATTCAAAAGTGGTCGTCAGTCAATTAAAGATGATCTTCGGCCAGCAAGACCTTCGGCATCAACTGATGACTCACATATTCAAAAAATCAAAGATCTAGTGTGTGCAAATCCCCGATTCACTGTCAGAGAAATTTCAGAAGAGGTTAGCATTTCAATTAGGTCATGCCATGAAGTTTTGACTGAAAAATTCAACATGCATCGAGTTGCAGTAAAATTTGTTCCTCGTTTGATGACCGAACAACAGAAATAAAATCGTGTGGACGTTTGTTGGCAACTCCTTGAACAATCCTATGAAACATTCATTAAAAGGTTCATAACGGGAGACGAAAGTTGGGTTTACGGCTACGAGATTGAGACAAAAGTCCAATCATCACAATGGATTGGCAAAGGATCTTCACGCTCCAAAACAGCAGTCAGTCTCGATCCAATGTCAAAGTGTTATTCGCTGTTTTTTTTTTCAACTTTAATGGAATTGTGCACTTTGAATTTTTGTTTCAAGGTGAAAAAATCCGCAAAAAATACCAGATTTGTGGCGAGACAACTAATGGTTTGTGCACCATGACAATGCGCCCGCACACTCAGCTTTGTCAATTCGTCAGTTTTGAACCAAAAATTAGACTGCTGTCCTGCCTAACTCTCCTTACTCGCCAGACCTGGCTCCTTGCGATTTTTTCTTATTTTCGAAATTAAAATCAGTGCTGGAAAGACGCTGTTCTCGGACTGTTGATGATATCAAAGTAAATTCGTCACAGACTTCAAATGACATTTCAATTTAAGCTATCCAGGGCTGCTTCGCCAAATGGGAACACCGCTAGGGTTTAAAAAAAATAAGTACTATTATTTTCTGAACAGACCTCTTATTTTAGGAAGCCAATTTCCTAAATTATACAAGTGAGTGACCTATAAAATCTAAAAAGGAGCAGTTATTATTCATTTTTTCTTTTACAATTTCAATACTTTAACGTGTTATCGAGCTTCCATTTCTGATATGGCGTATAGAGTAAGGCAAACTCGATGCCCATGAAAAAATTTATAGAAAGTAAGTAAATAGTTAATGTGTTAAATAATAATATTTATTCTATCACTTCTGACAAATGACAATTGAGGATACATTGTCAGATAACACATGGCAAAATAAATATAGAGAAGCCCACAAAAGTACACTTGTGCGTTGGCTGAACAATGGTTTATAATTATTTGTCAAATTATAAACAGAACTTAGCAGCAATTTTGGTATTTCTTGTGGAGAATATAGCAGAATAATGGTAGGTATCAATAGATCGAACTCGAATGTTTAATGTTTGAAACCAGTAAGTTTTTTTCTGTCAATTATTAGGTGGATCTTTTAACGTGGCGTAATTAATAACCAATTTTGTATCGCCCTTTTTAATAGTTTAACTGAATTAATTATTCTTATATTCAGGGGAATTTAAGATATCACAATAGGAATTGGGTAAGTGAAACATCTCTGACCAATTGTTGTATGACGTTTATTACCACAGATGTATTTTTTATTCGGGTATGATAAGATTGAGTTATTTCTTTGGTACTGGATTTATCCTTATAATATTTAACTACTAGGTTTTAAAGAATAACTGACAGATATCTAATAATTATTGTGCTTTTTTATAAAGTACATCTGATGGACACCAATAATTTTTGCTGCGAATAATCTTAAATAACCACTTCTGCATGCACATAAGCTTTTTTAAATGAATATTCGTGGCTCCACCCCATATTATTATTCCATAACTAAGATGGGACAGCACCAGGGCATAGTAAAGAATTTTTAAATAGCGTTCGCTAAATATACATATATTTTGAATCTACTTATCAAGGTTTTCAACTTTTTCAATATATAGTCAATATGATGATTCCATCAAAGATTGTTATCAATATATACACCTAAATATTTATTGCATATGTCCTTGATATTTCTATATTTATATCTAACTGATTAAGCGTTTTATAGTTTGGCAATGCGTCACTGTAACAGGCACACGGTAAGAAAAAGGTCTTCTTAATATGAATTTTTAGTAGTTTAAATTTAAATAACGCATTATTTCAGAAAAATATTTTTCAGAAATTTTCCTCAAATCTAACCAATTATCCGCTGTGTAGTATACTGCCGTATCATCAGCGAAACTAATAACTTTGCCTAGCGAAGATTGGTTAAACAAGTCATTAATGTTAATGTTAAAAAGTATCGGTCCCAAGACAGTATCCTGAGGCACCCCGTATTTCACCACTCTCTTGAAACTTACTTGCTTACTAATTTCAATGCTTTGCTCTCTATCCGCTAGGTAATTTGTCATCAAATCCCAGTACAATACCCCTAAACTCAATATTTTCAAGTGTTTTTTTATAATTTTACATCAGAAACAGTGTCGAATGCTTTAGACAACAAAGATACAAAGCGTCTATTTATTTTTATCTAAAGATTTATAGATTTCAGCAGTTAAATCAGCCATTGAATCCTCCGCTGACTTAGCTTCTTGGAAGCCATATTGTTGCTTTGATGAGATATTGTATTTAGACAAATATTCGGTTATTCTCTTTTTCAATATTTTTTCATAGATTTCTGACAAGTTCTCAGCAGCAATATTGGTCTGTAATTTGTAACGTTTAACTTATCACCGGATTTAAATACAGGCTTTTAATGCTTGTTTAAACAAGTTTGGGAATACTCCATTTTTTATTAATAGGTTTATCAATTGAGAAAACTCAACTACTTACAGTTAAAAGGTGTAATTTTTTTAATGTTTCTGATTTCAAACCGTCAATACTTGGAGATGTTGCCTCCTTCAACTGTATAATAGCAAATTCAATAAATAAAACATTATTTATTGCAAAATTTATGTTTCACATCTTTGTTCATTTCAAATTTTTGTTCTTCGTTTCATAAAATAATAATTTTATAATAAAATTATTATGCAGTAATTTCTTTCTTGTAACTTTTTTATTTATTACTTACTTTCGAGAAATTGCAGCTTCCTTGAATATGTATGCATTTTGCGCTCTTTAACTTTTCACTTAAGCAATAAACTAAGTCATACAAAAATAATTTTGGTTGATATCAATTCAAATAGTATTTCTGCTTGACGTCTAATTGAAAACTTAGTTCTGTATTTAATATCTTGAAAAAAATTTACTGTTGTTCATACAGAAGACTAGAGCTGTAAATTTTTCAGCACTTTTATTCTGTATCGTCAATCGTTAATAGAACTTAAGGGTTCATTCATGCATTCACAGATTCGTTTGGCCGCTAGATGGCCTCAAAGTTCATGAACATTTTTGGATTTTTGTAAATAACTCGAATACGTTATTTCGATTATTTTTGGGATGTGGACTTTTGATTTAAATCTACGCATTTTGATGTTATACAGTGTTTTTTAAAAGTTACAACTCCTACAAAATTGATCTATGGTAATAATATCCGTTCATAACTTTTCCTCTTTCGGGCAATAATGACAACTAGTTTTTATTTGATAGGTGATACTATTTGGAAGTTTTTGGGCCTCGTGTAGAATTTTGATTAAATGAGCGGTTTGGGTACAAAAAATATTTTTCAAATGTCTACATTATCTTTACACCCATATTAACTACTCAACAGTGCTAGTAGGAACTGATTTTGTAGGTTGACTGTAATTTCAGTTTGATCTTTAAGTCATTGTACCTGCCAATTCTTAATGAGTGTTTACTACGATAAGATATACCACATGCGATCTCGATATGGATACACACACATATACGACGAATTAGAGATATTTAAAACATGCCTAATTTTATTTAGATAATTAGTAAAAACAATCAAATACAATAAAAAATGTGGGGATAAAAGTAACAAACTTGATGTTATTAGATTTAGTACAACTTATTATAAAAACTGTTCAAAATGACTGCCGTTGTTTCAACAACAAAGATTAATTCGGCGAAGAAAGTTAAAGGACACCGTTTGCAGTTTTTGAGGGCAATTTTTTAAAACATTTATGGCAATTTGGATATGCATCCACAACACACATCTTCTTCAGTGTTAGATGTGGAAGAATACAACGTTGTTTTCAAAGTACCCCAAATATAATAGTCGCAAGATGTTAAGTCTGGTGAACTAACAGGCCAGTTAACAAGAACATTATCCCCTCTACCGATCAATCGGCGAGGAAATCTTTGGTTCAGATACTGCCGGACATTTAAAGTGAAATGTGGTGGAGCTCCATCATGCATAAACCACATGTTAGCTCTGAGCAATAACGGCACACCTTCCAATAACTCGGGTAAAGTGTTTTGCAAAAATTCTGAACAAAATTCCCCATTCAGTCTAGTGGGTAGAATAACAGGGTCAATAATAATTCTATCAATGTGTTGTATTTAATTGTTTTTTTTTTCTAATTTTTTGAATAAAATTAGGCACGTTGTAAATAATTCTAGTTCGTCGTATGTGTGTATCCATAACGATAAATGAAGTAACAGGTGGTATATCTCATCCTCGAAAACACTCACTAAGAATTGTCAGGTACCTACAAAATCAGTACCTACTAACATTTATTTTGTTAACTATTATAATATGGGTGGCACAATAATATAGATATTTGAAAAATATTTTTTTGTACCCAAACCGCTCATTTAATCAAACCCAAATACTACCAAATGGTATCACCTTACAAAATTCAAAATATGTTCACCAACTTTGGGGGCATCTAGCGGCCAAACGAAGCTATTTCGGATATAGATGAATTAGCCTAGATCTGCTTATTTTGAGTCCACGAATTTGTGGTCCTCCATTGTACACGTTATTCTGGGACACCCTGTACAAATGCAGCCAACTTAAAATTCGAATGTAATTTCTTAAATTAGTTTAAATAAACTAAGAGAACTTTTAACCAAAATTTTTACAAAAGTCGATATTTAAAAAAATCACATTTTTTAAATGTCACGTGCATAACCTTAAAATACAATGGAGTTATTAATAACAATCTATTTTTTAAGTTAATGAAATTGTGGTAAAAGAATAGCCCTATTATTTTCTCCCAAGAATATGGTTAACGACTTGACTTACTGTATTAGAGCACCCCGTATAGATAGATATACCTTATACATTGTAGAAACAAAGAAATACCGGACATATTTTTACACAAAAATTTAAAAAATGTACACATACTGAGATTTTCATTTTGGAACATTTTTCGTAGTAATATTTTGTGGTGCTTCGTACAGGAAAAAATCTTAAATTAAGATAAAAATCAAAGTATAACGCTAAAATTTGACACTAGGAAGTGTTTCACTTTGAAAAACTCTCTGTTGTAGCATCTCATACAGAAATGGCACTTACTGGCAAATAAAATCAGATTTTTCTAAATTTCCAGTGATTTTAAATGATGGTTTTTTTTTTCATAGAGCAGAGCTGAATCTCAAAAAACCATTTTTGATGCTAGATTGCGAAATATTATTTTTGCATTCGAGAATGAAAGTTATTCGAGAATACAAAAGAATTTTGCAATCGAGTATCAAAAAACATATTTTCGAAAACTATTCCACAGTTCAAAAATTCTTAAAAATGTAAAGAAAACATTTTGTATATCTCAAAATATTATTAAAAAATGTGTATATGTGCACAATTTTAATATACTGTGCCTACTAAGCGAAAATTCTAAAATCGAACAAAATATCAAAGCAGATCTGGAAAGGCTGTTTTTTCAACACCAATATTTTCTGTATTTTACAAGAATCGTTTCATCTATCCAAAGACATGCTGTATGTTCCAGGCAGAAACAGAAAACATCTACTTGAAATTAATAAAAAAAAACACGTTACAAATATTTTTCAGTGTTTGAGAAATATAAATAAAACCAATTCTGGTGTACGTGTCTCGAACATAGTCCTCTTAAAGCTAATAACT
The DNA here is from genome assembly GCF_000390285.2 of Anoplophora glabripennis. NCBI lineage: Eukaryota > Metazoa > Arthropoda > Insecta > Coleoptera > Cerambycidae > Anoplophora > Anoplophora glabripennis. The sequence goes on along the minus strand of NW_019416545.1, from coordinate 166,679 downwards.
ACCCGCACAGCTAATCTCGGCAATCTGCAGTTCCCCGACCGGGATCCACTTTCCACTCACAAAGCCAAATCCAGCCAGCTATATTGACAAACTGCCGCGCCGCGGGCCAGACGTCGATGGAAGCGTGGAAAACTCATCCACCGGTCTAAAATCTAGTTACTGCGTTTGATATACCGCTCGCGTTTTGTTTCCAGGGATACTTTGATGCTGAGGTGAGGTGTAATGGCTGCCGCTGCTCATGCAAATGGCTGCCTCAGCACCGCCTACGCCGTTTCAATCTCTTACATCGTGATTGTGATCGCGTTCATACGGGAATTAAATCGAAAGTCACCGTCTAACCGTCCGACGCCGAGATTGAAACGTATCTCGCGCCTAACGAAGTTTCGGACTGTCAAAGGTTACGTAATTTTATTGTGGAGATTTCCAGATACCGAGTTGGCGTGCGAGGCGGGTTCATTTCGTATGTAAATAGGAGTTTTATTGTGTTTTTGAGTGGTATCTGATGCCGCTTTAAGGTATAGCTGATAAGACATTCGCCAATAAAGTTTGCTAATAGACGTTTTATCGTCCTATCTAACGACGAGAAGATTTAGGGAAAGTAAATAGCGTGTGTCGTCTTCATAAGGTACCGCCTTTTATTGCGTGAATAGGCAGGTTTATAATATTAGTCGCCTTTGTTAAAAGTGCGACGGCTTTCATCCGTTTTGCCTTCAGCACTTATACCGAAATAGAAATTAGGTGGAAATGGCGTGTGCGCCGGTTAATAAAAATAATTTACATTGTTTTAGGAGATAAAATTGTTAGTTGTGGTTTTTCAGTAATTTAATATGTACCTACTTATAAAATCGCAAAATTTTTATTATGATTTGCCTGTCTTCTAATACAGATTGTAGATACCATGGTTTTTTTAATTTTGTAAGGGAAAATTTTGTCAAAAACACAAAAACTACATGTCTAATGAGGTATTTAACTTCGTCACGTAGGTACATTAAAAAATCAGTACGGCAGAAGAAAGCCTGTTAGAGAAATGTAGAAACATCAGCAGTGACCAGACGAATCAATGAAAACAATTCTTTGTCATATCCATATGGAAGAAATTGAAGTAGATGTGGGAATTATAGACGCACTACACTTCGGGCTTGCAAAATACTAGCGGTACACATTAAATAAAGGAAAATGGTGAAGATTATAGTAGAACACGAGAGTGGCTTCAGAAGAGTAAGAAGCACAATAGATCAAATTTACGCACTGGGGAAATTATAAGAGAAATCTTTACATAGAAAAAAATCAACAGCATCTATGTTTGTCGTTTTTAATCATGTCTATTACAGAGTGAACAGATCAGGCCTATTACACGATGTACAAAACTGTGACGAAACTAGAAATTAGCGGTAAATTAATAAGAAAGATCCGAATAACATTTAAGAAATTAGAAAATAGAATAAGAATAAAAAACGAAAATTTCAAAGTTTGGAAAAACAGTAAAACTAGTTTTATTTATTTTTTGTATAGAAAGAATTAGCAAGTCTGCAAACATAAACCAATCGTATCTAAAAAAGCCACATATGACTAACTTTTAAAGATGGCGTAACATTGCCAGTAAGGAATTAAAGGAGGTAATAAAGACTTTTTATAAATGACGAAAAAACCAAATACGAAAAGTGGACAGACAACAGATTAAAAATCAAAACAAAAAAATGACAACCGACAGGAAGATACTATACAAATCTGAAGTAGCAAAAGTATCAGATATCATAAATGCAAGCTAGATTAATGGGAGGAAAGGTTTAATACCCTGGAAAGGTGGAGCCTAGTATGGTTTACAGATGGCTCCAAAATGACCAGAGGGACGGGTGCAGGAATATATGGTCTCAGACCCAGATGGACCCCTACAGTCTGGGGGAGTTCCCTACTGTATTCCAAGCAGAAATCTTCGCGATAATGGCGTGTCTGGCAGAGAATGTACGTAGAGGTTATAGACGTAAACTCATATATATATTCTCTGATAGTCAAGCTGCCATTAAAGCTTTAGCCGCACACAAGGTAAGTTCAAAACTGGTGTGGGACTGTTTACAGATGCTGACTGAACTGGCCACCAACAATACAGTCAGACTGTGTTGGGTGCCAGGGCACAAAGGCATTTGTGGAAAAGAGAAAGCGGATGAACTTGCGAGGAAGGGATCCGAGACAGTGTTCATTGGCCCGGAGCCCTTCTGTGGCACATCTCCCAGTGTGGTCAGGCGGGCTNTAATGTGGAGCCAAATATAAAAAAACTTGTTAGTTCAATGCAATGTCATGCATCAAAATAATAAAACATGAAATATTACATTGTAATGATTACATAATTATTACAACAAACATTTTTGAAGGTTATTTTATTTTTATCATTGTATTTCATACTATTTAAAAATAAAAAATTTTGTGTTAATAAATATTGTTTGTAGTGGCCCGTCCTTGGCTTATATTTTTCCCGAGTGGCCCCTGTTCCTTATAAGTCTGTGCATCCCTGTTTTAAATGATGGTATGGGATTTTTTTTTCATAGAGCAGAGCTGAATCTCAAAAAACCATTTTTGATGCTAGATTGCGAAATGTTATTTTTGAATTCGAGAATGAAAGATATTCGAGAATACAAAAGAATTTTGCAACCGAGTACCAAAAAACATTTTTCCGAAAACTATTCCACAATTCAAAAATTCTTAAAAATGTGAAGAAAATATTTTGTATATCTCAAAATATTATTAAAAAATGTGTATGTGCACAATTTTAATATACTGTGCCTACTAAGCGAAAATTCTAAAATCGAACAAAATATCAAAGCAGGTCTGGAAAGCCTGTTTTTTCAACACCAGTATTTTCTGTATTTTACAAGAATCGTTTCATCTATCCAGAGACATGCTGTATGTTCCAGGCAGAAACAGAAAAAATTAATAAAAAAAAACACGTTACAAATATTTTTCAGTGTTTGAGAAAAATAAATAAAACCAATTCTGGTGTACGTGTCTCGAACATAGTCCTCTTAAAGCTAATAACTACCCGCACAGCTAATCTCGGCAATCTGCAGTTCCCCGACCGGGATCCACTTTCCACTCACAAAGCCAAATCCAGCCAGCTATATTGACAAACTGCCGCGCCGCGGGCCAGACGTCGATGGAAGCGTGGAAAACTCATCCACCGGTCTAAAATCTAGTTACTGCGTTTGATATACCGCTCGCGTTTTGTTTCCAGGGATACTTTGATGCTGAGGTGAGGTGTAATGGCTGCCGCTGCTCATGCAAATGGCTGCCTCAGCACCGCCTACGCCGTTTCAATCTCTTACATCGTGATTGTGATCGCGTTCATACGGGAATTAAATCGAAAGTCACCGTCTAACCGTCCGACGCCGAGATTGAAACGTATCTCGCGCCTAACGAAGTTTCGGACTGTCAAAGGTTACGTAATTTTATTGTGGAGATTTCCAGATACCGAGTTGGCGTGCGAGGCGGGTTCATTTCGTATGTAAATAGGAGTTTTATTGTGTTTTTGAGTGGTATCTGATGCCGCTTTAAGGTATAGCTGATAAGACATTCGCCAATAAAGTTTGCTAATAGACGTTTTATCGTCCTATCTAACGACGAGAAGATTTAGGGAAAGTAAATAGCGTGTGTCGTCTTCATAAGGTACCGCCTTTTATTGCGTGAATAGGCAGGTTTATAATATTAGTCGCCTTTGTTAAAAGTGCGACGGCTTTCATCCGTTTTGCCTTCAGCACTTATACCGAAATAGAAATTAGGTGGAAATGGCGTGTGCGCCGGTTAATAAAAATAATTTACATTGTTTTAGGAGATAAAATTGTTAGTTGTGGTTTTTCAGTAATTTAATATGTACCTACTTATAAAATCGCAAAATTTTTATTATGATTTGCCTGTCTTCTAATACAGATTGTAGATACCATGGTTTTTTTAATTTTGTAAGGGAAAATTTTGTCAAAAACACAAAAACTACATGTCTAATGAGGTATTTAACTTCGTCACGTAGGTACATTAAAAAATCAGTACGGCAGAAGAAAGCCTGTTAGAGAAATGTAGAAACATCAGCAGTGACCAGACGAATCAATGAAAACAATTCTTTGTCATATCCATATGGAAGAAATTGAAGTAGATGTGGGAATTATAGACGCACTACACTTCGGGCTTGCAAAATACTAGCGGTACACATTAAATAAAGGAAAATGGTGAAGATTATAGTAGAACACGAGAGTGGCTTCAGAAGAGTAAGAAGCACAATAGATCAAATTTACGCACTGGGGAAATTATAAGAGAAATCTTTACATAGAAAAAAATCAACAGCATCTATGTTTGTCGTTTTTAATCATGTCTATTACAGAGTGAACAGATCAGGCCTATTACACGATGTACAAAACTGTGACGAAACTAGAAATTAGCGGTAAATTAATAAGAAAGATCCGAATAACATTTAAGAAATTAGAAAATAGAATAAGAATAAAAAACGAAAATTTCAAAGTTTGGAAAAACAGTAAAACTAGTTTTATTTATTTTTTGTATAGAAAGAATTAGCAAGTCTGCAATCATAAACCAATAGTATCCAAAAAAAGACACATATAGCTAGCTTTTACAGATGGCGTAACATTGCAAGTAAGGAATTAAAGGAGGTAATAAGGACTTTCTATAAATGAAGAAAAAAACAAATACGAAAAGTGGACAGACAACAGATTAAAAATCAAAACAAAAAAATGACAACCGACAGGAAGATACTATACAAATCTGAAGTAGCAAAAGTATCAGATATCATAAATGCAAGCTAGATTAATGGGAGGAAAGGTTTAATACCCTGGAAAGGTGGAGCCTAGTATGGTTTACAGATGGCTCCAAAATGACCAGAGGGACGGGTGCAGGAATATATNTACCAAAAAACATTTTTCCGAAAACTATTCCACAATTCAAAAATTCTTAAAAATGTGAAGAAAATATTTTGTATATCTCAAAATATTATTAAAAAATGTGTATGTGCACAATTTTAATATACTGTGCCTACTAAGCGAAAATTCTAAAATCGAACAAAATATCAAAGCAGGTCTGCAAAGCCTGTTTTTTCAACACCAGTATTTTCTGTATTTTACAAGAATCGTTTCATCTATCCAGAGACATGCTGTATGTTCCAGGCAGAAACAGAAAACATCTTGAAATTAATAAAAAAAAACACGTTACAAATATTTTTCAGTGTTTGAGAAAAATAAATAAAACCAATTCTGGTGTACGTGTCTCGAACATAGTCCTCTTAAAGCTAATAACTACCCGCACAGCTAATCTCGGCAATCTGCAGTTCCCCGACCGGGATCCACTTTCCACTCACAAAGCCAAATCCAGCCAGCTATATTGACAAACTGCCGCGCCGCGGGCCAGACGTCGATGGAAGCGTGGAAAACTCATCCACCGGTCTAAAATCTAGTTACTGCGTTTGATATACCGCTCGCGTTTTGTTTCCAGGGATACTTTGATGCTGAGGTGAGGTGTAATGGCTGCCGCTGCTCATGCAAATGGCTGCCTCAGCACCGCCTACGCCGTTTCAATCTCTTACATCGTGATTGTGATCGCGTTCATACGGGAATTAAATCGAAAGTCACCGTCTAACCGTCCGACGCCGAGATTGAAACGTATCTCGCGCCTAACGAAGTTTCGGACTGTCAAAGGTTACGTAATTTTATTGTGGAGATTTCCAGATACCGAGTTGGCGTGCGAGGCGGGTTCATTTCGTATGTAAATAGGAGTTTTATTGTGTTTTTGAGTGGTATCTGATGCCGCTTTAAGGTATAGCTGATAAGACATTCGCCAATAAAGTTTGCTAATAGACGTTTTATCGTCCTATCTAACGACGAGAAGATTTAGGGAAAGTAAATAGCGTGTGTCGTCTTCATAAGGTACCGCCTTTTATTGCGTGAATAGGCAGGTTTATAATATTAGTCGCCTTTGTTAAAAGTGCGACGGCTTTCATCCGTTTTGCCTTCAGCACTTATACCGAAATAGAAATTAGGTGGAAATGGCGTGTGCGCCGGTTAATAAAAATAATTTACATTGTTTTAGGAGATAAAATTGTTAGTTGTGGTTTTTCAGTAATTTAATATGTACCTACTTATAAAATCGCAAAATTTTTATTATGATTTGCCTGTCTTCTAATACAGATTGTAGATACCATGGTTTTTTTAATTTTGTAAGGGAAAATTTTGTCAAAAACACAAAAACTACATGTCTAATGAGGTATTTAACTTCGTCACGTAGGTACATTAAAAAATCAGTACGGCAGAAGAAAGCCTGTTAGAGAAATGTAGAAACATCAGCAGTGACCAGACGAATCAATGAAAACAATTCTTTGTCATATCCATATGGAAGAAATTGAAGTAGATGTGGGAATTATAGACGCACTACACTTCGGGCTTGCAAAATACTAGCGGTACACATTAAATAAAGGAAAATGGTGAAGATTATAGTAGAACACGAGAGTGGCTTCAGAAGAGTAAGAAGCACAATAGATCAAATTTACGCACTGGGGAAATTATAAGAGAAATCTTTACATAGAAAAAAATCAACAGCATCTATGTTTGTCGTTTTTAATCATGTCTATTACAGAGTGAACAGATCAGGCCTATTACACGATGTACAAAACTGTGACGAAACTAGAAATTAGCGGTAAATTAATAAGAAAGATCCGAATAACATTTAAGAAATTAGAAAATAGAATAAGAATAAAAAACGAAAATTTCAAAGTTTGGAAAAACAGTAAAACTAGTTTTATTTATTTTTTGTATAGAAAGAATTAGCAAGTCTGCAATCATAAACCAATAGTATCCAAAAAAAGACACATATAGCTAGCTTTTACAGATGGCGTAACATTGCAAGTAAGGAATTAAAGGAGGTAATAAGGACTTTCTATAAATGAAGAAAAAAACAAATACGAAAAGTGGACAGAAAACAGATTAAAAATCAAATCAAAAAAAGGACAACCGACAGGAAGATACTATACAAATCTGAAGTAGCAAAAGTATCAGATATCATAAATGCAAGCTAGATTAATGGGTTAGATTCGTTATACTGTACGTAGTTATTCTTGGTAGCGAAGTGTGGATGTTGGAAGTTTGAAAAGAAAATTGCTATGTAGTTGCTTCTGAAGAAGTTATAGAAAATGAAGGGTGAATAACAAGAACATGAATTATATAAAAATCCGACTATTAAAGGAGTTGTAAAAGCTTAAAAATTATGATAGTGGGAACATGTGGAAAGGATAAGGAACTATAGAGAACCAAAATTTTGTGCGGTAGTAAAAGATGGAGTAGACCAACAACAAAACTGAGCCAAAGGAGGGCACGGAAAGGATGATTATTGAAAATATAAAGGAGACAGATTAGAATAGAAAACTGTGTAAGCCATGGACCTTCGATGTCTACAGATCTTGGACATAAGTTTGTGATAATCATTAACTTGGAATAAGTTCGATATATAAAACACAAAATTGTTTAAATTGTAGGATTCTCAAAAAAACTCACCTTTGCATTATTAGGAATGAACGTCGTGAAAATAATTGTTTTCTTCAAATTTTTATTGATTCATTTCAAAATACAATTTAAAATGAAATTAATTGAATAATGTTCGTTTTTACAAATTAATAGGATAGTTAAAGAATAACCTTTAACTTAGTGTATCTTAGGAACTGCTAGCAATAAATACCTAAAATTGTGAAATTCGACAGTGACATATTGACATTGCACAACGTTCAGAAAATTCAAAACTAGGGTTAACATTAAAAAAATCAAGTGTTGTTTTCTAGATGGAGTGCCCTGTATACCTACTAATCGACATGAATGAGCATTTTGTGTATAATATATCGAATTTACTCCAAGTTATTGTAGTAACTATGAAATAAATACAATAGGATGAAAATTATTTTAAACTTAATATAACCATTACATGTTACATTACATTACATATATTACATACATATGTTACATTACATATTAATTTACATGGATTAGTTTGATAATCATTGATTGATGATTCATCCAACGTGAACGAAAAGTGAACATATAAACAGTAAATTATCAAATTATCTGAGATGAGTGATGACTGCAAGTATAATCTATTGTGGTTTTTGTTCATTCGATATAAATCATAGTGTAAGAAATGTAGAATGAACAACGTAAACTTCATAGTCACTGTAGTGATTCGATCATTGTAGTAGATACAACATTATTTTGAGATTTCCATTACTGAAATGTACCTACGTTTTGTGACTACGGTCCGTTTTTAAAGAAGGTGCATTTGTAAGTAACGATTTTTAGGTGATTGGAAAGATGATCATATACTAAATACACAGTTACAAAAGTTACAAAGTTACTTTGGAATTACGGATGGGTTCATCTCGCAAAATTGTAAGTTATTGAGCAATCGGTAGACTGCAAAATGTTTACAGCTAACACGTAAACTGTAGTTGTTTTTTATTTTATAGGAAATATCATTTTCGAATAAAAATACCAATTTTAGATTAACGAGAAATCAAATTGTTCATAAAGAAGTGCTCTTAAACTTTATGGGTCTATTCAAATTTAGCTCAAATTTAATTGAAATTAGAGCCGCTCTTCTCAAATCGAGTCCAAAATTACACGAATTTTGATCAACATCTCTACTATTTCTGAAATCGTCGCTTAACTGACAAAGCAAAGAATAACTTTTTATTGCATATTAATTTAGGTTTGAAAAGAGTTTGATAAAATGCTTCCAAATAGTGAAAAAATTGGCACTATTTACAAAAAGTCAAAATTACTCGCCATATGCGGTAGTGTCGAAGTTTATAAATTATGAATTTTAGATTTAAGATATCTTTTAAGCAACTATGTGAACTATATCATAACAGTAACCATTTTTTCATAAATAATTCTAACAACGACTTGACTTATTTACAGCTTGTTTATAAGCTCAATAAGAAATAATCAAACGGGGTTAAATGTGGTGATGTTATAAACCGCGTGGAAACACGCATTGCTAAAATCAATAGGTAATTACCTATACAATATCAAAGGGAAGGGTACATACTTTAAAATAAATATTCTAAAATGTCGTGGAATTTGTCCAATGATGGTGAGACATGCTACAATACCAGATTAAAATATTGGATTTCAAAATTACTTGATTTAATTATTTCTTACGAGGTTGATTATTTCTCATTACTGATTATTTCTTAATTATACATCTTTTTCCATATCTGGCTCATAAATCAAGAATACCATAAAAAATTATCTGAAAAACACCTGTCACCAATACTATTCCATCCATACATGGTAAGGAGTGAACAACAAAAGATTTTTAAAGTATTATATGTTGTTGGAAATTAACTATTGCCTCATTTTTTTTTCAACACGTACAATCATGTACATGATAAGGGGAACAGGCTGCAAAATGATTGTTCAGTTTATACATTTTTAAAATATAGATATACAGGGTGATTCACAACTTATCCAAAAAAAATTGGGAATAGATGCAGCATGAGAAATGGAATCAATATCGTAAAATAATATTTGTAAAATCCTTATAGTTTCCGAGAAAAAAAATATTGAAGTTATAGTACATTCAACCACTACATAGCTGGACAACTGTAGTCTCTAGCGTCATTCGCCACGTGGCCTCAGCGACTCCGAATACTGAATTCGGATTTTGCAATCGTCGTTGCGATATTTACTTGTTATCTGTGATGTTTACAACAGGTTTTTAGTAATTAGTGTCAAAAATGGCTAGTTTGTGTCAAAAAATGGTTTGCGTGTACAATAAGTTTTTAGTAGTTAGTGTCAAAAATGGGTAGTTTGTGTCAAAAATGGTTTGCGTGTACTCGGAGTTGATGGATATCGTTTTAATTTATGGTGAAGCATTTGTGTTATGGTGAAACAAGACAANATTACTCTATCTCATGTTGAAGTAATGGCAGTCTGTATTTATATGAAGACTTTATGGATTAAAATCTAGCTCTCGCGTCCAGGTGCATTTCGAGGTGTAATCTTTGAACCATTTCGAGGGCATGGCCACTTCTTAAGAACATTAAACTACAAACAAAATATAGTGTAAGTTAAACAGTAAGTAAAATAGGTATTAAATAGTAAGCTACAATCTGGATGTATGTGTGTAAAGGTTGGATAAAGTTTAATATGGTTATTGTTGATATTTCTCATGCTCTTGAATTACTTTAAATGCAGATATACCTAGCGAGAGATTTATATAATTTACACGAAGTCATATTATTCACCTCAGTATGTATTTATTTTATAACATATTTAGGTACTTAAATCAGTGTTGCTATATTATTCTGCCACCAACGATTCTAAACGAGCCTACTGATCAACTAGCACAGTTCTTTACACCACACCGGATAATCACATGATTAATCTGATTGGTTGAACCAAACCAGGTTTTTTCAATTTACACTTTTATTCGTATACTTAAATCAAATATAGTAAATACACACACACACATAATGTATTAGGAGTAATACATTTTTAAATGTAAAAGTACAAAACAATACATCGTAATAAGGAAATATACAAACGTGTAATGCTGTATCATGTATGTTTATTTCATTTACATTGTTTGTGTATAAAAACAATTACAAAACTGTAAAAATCCTATGTTTTAACAGTGTACACTTGAGACTTACAAATTCAGTCCCTCCTATTGCTTTTTTTTTCGATTTATGTGATTATTTCAATCTTTCTTAACCTATGTATTAACATACTAAATGAATAATAGGTTTAACCTTGAATAATTTTATTCTATTTTTAGTGAAAACTTCATCTTGATACAAAATAAAACAGAGTTTAAGTAACCCATTTTTAGCTCTCCGGAAAATTTACAAAAATGAAGAAACTGGCATTTGCAAGTCAGCTCCTCATATAAAATATTTATTTATTCATTATATTTATGTATACATTACATAAATTTTATGACCATTTACATACTTTATTTTGAAGTATTTTTGTTTGCTTTCAACTTTATTCAAAATGCTTATAATTATTTACCTTAGAATTAAGTTAAGTCTAAGTTAGCAAGATGAAATCCGCACTTGGCAAATTTTATAATGGCTCTAAAAAACTTTATAACTATTATATTTTACAGTATGTCATGAATTTTATACCTACTACTTATATCAAAATTTTCTAGGAATAATACCATTGCCTTTATAACTCAAATATGTTTTAAAACAATTTAAAAAAATTAAGTATTAATCTCTTTTAAAACTCTTTAGGGGGATATTTTGTAAAGTGTATCATTGTTGCAAACAATAGTATATTATATTTTTTAATTTTTGTCTCGTTTCATCAAAATTTTCAAACATTGTAGGCAAAGACTCATATATTATCTGTAAAATATTTGTATGCAAAAAAATTTCCTACTACTCAATATATGTATACATATATTCATATATATCTCGGACATTTTCGAGATATTAAACTTTTTTGTGAAAAATTGAATTCGGATCTAAGTGCAGTAAGAAGTCTTGTATATTGCGTCCTTCCTATCACGGTACAATTTTTGAAATTTTGTAGTTGTTATTTTAGACAATATTCTAAAGGTCTTAGTTTCCTTAAAATAAATCAACTTAGATCAAATAGGATTAATATGGTATAACTTTGCTTCCTTAACAAGTTAGGAGCTTTCGAATTCGTTTCTATTTAATTTTTTAAAGTAACTGCTATGTATTTAGGATACTTCAATCAAATTTCATATAGGATAACTTTTGGGGTAGCCAAGGATCAACTTAACACTTATTCTTTAACTGAAACGCAGATATCGTTAAAAACCACTGAAGTAGTAGTTTGTTTTGCCATATTTTCTTGTAAGTCGATAAATTGAGAAAACACCGATGTTTTATAAACCATTAATTTATTTACTGTAAAAATGTATATCTACTTTCAGAAAAATGTACAGTTCAAGAAAAATAATTTTCTGCTATTGTCAGTTGCAACCTCTGGTCAAAATGTACGTTTCTAATGTGGAGATGTAGACCTTAGAATGCGATCGCGAAACGACATTTGGAGTTATATTGATATAAATCATAAAAGAAATTTAGTAAACGCACAAATTTATCAAATGACGGAATTTTGATTAGATTGGAATACTCACAAAAGCCCATTTATTTCTGGACATCCTGTATACCTAAAATGTATATATCTATAATATTACTTCACAATTTTACGTCTCAACAATTAATTTTGAAGCATTTCTGTAGAAGAAAACACCAACATGCTCCATATTGCTGTAGAAGCTGATACAAACTATTTTTCAGAGCTCCAAACATTTTCTCTACTTAAGATTAGATCTCAAGTCACTGATAGTTTATAGAACAAGCTAATAATCAGTCAAAGAAATTAATCGACTTAGCTTCAATATGTATAAATTTGCTGGCAGAACAAATGTTCATGATAAACAAAGGAGTGGGCGTACCTCAATCAAGATCAAAGAAATGCTTTGTGGCGAACTTCGATTGACTTTGGACGAGATGAACGCAGTGTTTCTACAAATCTCTTCTGCATGAAATCATTACTGAAACATTTTTTATGAAATATTGTGTGCGAGGTGGGTATCAAAACACGAGTCAACACAAAGCCAACAGAATCGCATCTTCACGGGAATTTCTCGAGCGCTTTGAACTGGAAGGTGAACAATTCCTCGACTGTATTGTGACTGGCGACGGAACGAGGATGGCCCACTATACCCCTGAGACGAAAAGACAATCAATGCCACATCCGTCTTCATCATCAGCGAAAAAATTCAATTTGTTGTTTCGGGCCGAAAAATCATGGCAACTGTGTTTTGGGAACGTGATTCTCCTCATTGACTTTTTGCCCTAGGGGGAAACAATTAATGCTGCGCGGTTCGGTAAGATCCTGAAAACGTTAGGGAGGGCAATACAGAACAAAAGAAGGAGAACGATAACGAAGGAAATGTGATTGTTGCATGGCACGTCCCTACACAGCCAACACCACAAAGCAACTCCTTGATTTATTTAGTTGGAATATCATCAACCACCCCCGCTCACAACCCTGACCTGCTACCTTCTGATTTTCATTTTTTCTCTTCAATGAAGGTGTTTACGGATGGAAAAAGGTTTTCTACCGACGTTGAGGTCCACAATGCCGTGAAACAATGGATCCTAGAGGCAGTGTGAGATTTTTTTGACGAAGGTATCGGAAACAAAATCGGCTCCCAAAATGCATGGATGTTGGATATGAAGATTGAATGTTGTATGGCATATATCAGGACAATGTTACTATTCAACAATTTATAAAAGAATAATGGAGAAAAGTACTTTCGCTATAATGTTAAATTATTCATATTAAATCCACTTAATACATCATATTGTGAAGTACCTGCTTCTAATAAGATAAATATTGGTGAAGTCGAAAGGAGAGATATTTAAGAAATTTCTTCAGAACTTTTTCAAATAAAGTTAGTAACACATATTGGATTTCAAATGATGGAAAAATTCACGATTTCATCTAAGAAACTCATTATATAATAAAGAGGCTATGGAAACTTCATCAACATAGGTAGCATTTCTTGTAACAACACCAAGATTTTTATTAGCATCAGGTACAATGTAATTAATATGGGAAATAAAAGTTAATTTAGAATAAAAAGTACTTCTAAATCTTTAAACTCAACACAATATATTCTCGTAAACAATATGATTAATTTTCCTTGTGCATATTATATCGTTACATTTTGACATGTCTAGTGGCAGTTTATTACTTTGGCATCAATCACTCAATATTGATAGATCTCTTTCAACGAATGTAATACAAATGAACAATAGATGATTACCTCTAGTATTATTAATGAGCACACTAAATACTAGTGGACCAAGAAATTAATCCTGACCTACTCCAGAAATTGCAACAATATCGGCAAAACCACTGTAGAGAATAATATGTTAGACTGGTAAGATTTGATGATTTGCAAAGAATGCCGCAGTTCAATCTGTCAAAGGTTTTTGACAGATCCATGTAAACTACCACAATACAAATAAGATAGTTTAATGTGAATCCACTTGCCATTTTACATGATGCTGATATTGACTGATTTAAAATACACTATTGGAAAAAATTAAAGGAACAAAAAGTATTCATGAATTTTTTAGTGATTTTCGAAAGGCTGTATCTCAGTGAAAAATGGTCGTATATTTAAACTAAAATCTTTACAATTTTTTTTACTTAAATTTAAACTATATCTAAAACAAAATTGTAGGAAAAGTCGAAAAGTTCTTTTTCATTTTGATAATGATTATGTAATGTTTAGAAGCAATAAACGTGATCCTTTAATTCTTTCCAAAACTTTGATCACTTGGAATAGTGGGTACATTGAGGTGTAATTTATCTCAGCTTTAGTTTTTCCATAAATATTCGTAAATTAGCGGTAGATTTTCTAAAAAACTGCAAAATGTCATTTTTACACTTTTTTCAAATTGATCTTAAGGATGAAAAAAAATGTTTTCTTCGAAAATCATGACAAGTCCTTGGAGAGTAATTATTCATGTTTTCAAAACTGCCTTTGGATTTACTGTGCAATAATTTCTAGCAGTTATCGATGATTAAAAACAAAAGTGTTATTTTTCATTCAACCGTCGATGTCTTAGTAACCAATAGTCGCAAGGATACCTTTTAAAAAAAATTAAAGCTGAATAAATAAACTGACTCCTGAATTGATTGAAAAAAATTCTCAGTTCATGGATAGTCTTAAAAAAAAGTTTGGTAATTGACAATTTAGAAAAAGGTACCCGAATATTATTTTTATGCCTTTTATTTGCACCATGTATGTCCCTACTTAAATAAAATTTTTGCCTATTTTTAAAAACATAAATACACATATCAAATAACGAGCGTTCAAATAAAAACGTGGTCAAGTTGGTTATGAAAATTTGGACCTAGGGCGTAGCGTATAGCAAATGAACTTAAAAGTCATCTGTCAAAGCGCTGTATCGCCGCTTTGTTATTGAAACTGACAGCTGCTATACAGCTCGTTGAGAAATGAGGTTAAGTTGGTCGCTATAAGCTACGCCCTACGTCCAATGTGTCAGAGTCTACTTCGACCACGTTTTTATTTGAACGCTCGTTATAAATAACGAACTTAAAGTTAAAATTTTGTACTGTTTAAAAATATCTCTACAGGTATGTTCACTGGGTACACAGCAATATTGCGCAAAATACGCTTCTGTGAAATACAGAATGTGAACGGGAGGAATCACCCCAGAAACAGACACCATAACGAAGACACGATTCTACTTGAGCGTAATATAAATTAATTCATTGATTTTTGAATAAAATTGTTTTCATGTTTTAAAATAAAAAATTTACTGAACTCCAAGTGGAAACGAGATGGTTGCAATGCACTTTCCAATTAAAGGTTTCGCCGAAATAAATTCTCAGAAATTTAACACTGCCTAAAGCGCCATTCTCAATGATACAGTTATTAATTTTTATTGTTAGGTCGTCCATTTTCTCTGTCTGTTATGAAATCTTATCATTTGCGTTTTATTTACATTTAAATATAAATAGTTCTGATTAAACCATGCACATATATTGTCAATCGTTTTATTAACGATGTTAAGATTTTTATCCGAGTTACTTGAAATAATCAAAGATAAATCGTCGGCATACATGGTAAAAGCTTTGTTACCTATTACATTTTCTATTGAATGGACATATAAAATAAAAAGCAAAGGTCTCAGAACAGAGCCCTGCGGTACTCCCATTTCAATTAAGCTATTGCCATAATTGATCTCAATCAAAATATCGTATTTAATATGTTGTATGGAAACACATTGTTTCCGAAATTTAAAAAAACACAGTAACCAGTTCAACGGAACACCTCTTATGCCATAATCATAAAGTTTGGTAAGTAAATTATCATAACACAGTCGAATGCCCTACTAAGATCACAGAAAATTCCGACAGAGCACTCGCCTGCATCAATACATCTAATGACTTCTTCGTAAAAAGAGTGTGTAGCTGTTATAGTGGACCGCCCTGAACGAAATCCGTGTTGGTTATTAGTTAAAATCCTTGTTTTGTTTAAAAAATTTGTCAAACGTTCTAAATAAACATATTCGAAAATCTTTGAAAAGCTGAGAGGAAGAGTAACTGGTTTATAGTTTTCTAGTGATAAACGATCACTTTCTTTAAAAATAGGTAGTACTTTTCCCACCTTTAAAGTGTCAGGAAATATATCGGTTCGAAAGGATAGATTTACTAGATACGTTATAGGCTGCATTGACACTTTTAAAACACGTTTTATTAAAAACATGGGAACATCGTCATTTCTTATTTTTAATTTATTTCTTAATAAATTCAATAATTCACTTTCGGAGAAAGGGTTTAAAAACAAAGTCTGATTTACTGTTTTGAAAAATTGTTACTCCATTATGTTTTATCGATATATTACTCCTTTCTTTCTTTTTGTTAGAAATTTCATTTACTATATTCCAAGCTGCCGAATTATTAATTTTATTTTGGTAATATATTATTTTTGTTTCTCTAATTGTAGATATGTGCCTATTTTTAGCTATTTTATAGACAGGAACTAAATCGGCGTAATTTGTTTTTAAATGAAAAATAGTTTTAAGACGAGAGCTAGATCTTTTGACTTCATCATTTACCAATTGTTTACCTGGGCTATTTACCTTAAAGTGATGCCTGCGTACTGGAAAGAAACTGTTAAAATAATGTAAAAATACCCTATTGAAGTAATCAAAGTCATCATTTGTGTCAGAAACCTGGTACATATAGGACCAATCTTCTTCATACAAAGAGTTTTCAAACTGTGCCAAATTGTTTTCATTATAATTTCGCCTCATATAGGTTTTATTACAAGAAGTCGGAGCATAGCAATCTAATTCAGAAAGTATCGTTCTATGATCAGAGAAAGTGTTATCAAGAACACAACATGTTCCTGTCACTCGAGTAGGTCACCCCACCACATCCTTTAAATTAAAACAAGAGAGAATTGTACACAATTTTTTAAAATCAACATCACTAAAAGCATCAAAGTTAAAATCACCTCGAATGCTCGATATCCGTAGCTAAAAAGTTCTTGAAACTATAGACTTAGATACGTCTATTTTTCACCGAGATAGAGCCTTTCGAACATCACTAAAATATTCATAAAAATTATTTGTTCCTTTCATTTTTTCCAGTAGTGCATACTAAATTAAATTTACTAAAATGAAACTGAAATAGCGCTATTCGAAATTAAATTATCATTTCCAAATCAGATCTAGAATTAGTGTGACAATGTCTCGTATTCTTCATACTTATATAGTACAGCTTTTTGAACATATGTTAAGTGTTGCTACAACACCCTCTTTCTGTAACAACATTAGTGTTACGGTAATCTCTGTGTATACATTAAAATGCACAAATACGGCACGAGAACAATATCCAGCTTAGCGGGGCGACTTCTCATTTTACAAGGGGGCCGTAAATTCGTTTCAATGTCACATTAAGACAAGAGCATCATGCACTCGCCGCACGATAATGCCTAAACATTCCGGTTAATGAATTGTAAAATTATAACATTGCTTTATTAAGGGCACAGATACGTGCCGCCGTAAATAAGGCAATATAATTTTATCTGTTTTATAACTGCCTGAAATGTAAATGATATGTCGTACTTACGTCCTGTGTAATGCAATATAATAAGTGTGTGGCAATAAAGATATAGACATTATTGTAATCATTACACCATTTATGTACGGCGCTGGATTATTAGACGGTGTTGATAAAAGTAGAAACCACTCGGATAAGGTTACAATGCAGTTAATTTTCGACGTGGATTAAAATATTGATAAGTAGCAATATGCGTTTTAATGTTTTTTATGGCTTCCAATTAATATCTCTCTACGCAATACAGTTTTCGACAAATAATAATAATAACAGTACCTAATAATAAAAATATTTATTTATCACATTTACGACATAAACTCACAAATTTTTATACTATAAAACATGTTATTAAACTTTGATAAATGCCGGTATGGGTAATTGTATGTACAGGGTCATTCACATAACATTATATCCTTCTCATCCTTTTACCTTCCTATTTAGAAAAAAACTCTGTAGTGAATTTTCTTGTGATATTAAAAAAGAACATAAAAAACCTGCTTACAGAGGATGTTTTTTTAAATAGAACACCCTGTATATTTGTCGTTTTTCTAAATTGTCTGTTTTTTTTTTATTACAGCAAAATCTACATATACATATTTGTTTTGTTTATTAACCTTCACAATGGATAAAGTCAAGAATGCTATGTAACCAGTGCAAATGTATGCTCTTCAATGTTAAAACTTAGCAACTCCTAAAATTTTTGGACAAATATCTTATTATAAAAGGTATTCGCTAATTCTGTTCTTGACGACAGTGCTCTATGTTATCCACCTCAATAATAGTACTAACTGCTTTTAGCGTTTTCTTTCTTAATTTAAAGAAGTTACTAGGTCGTTCTTTCTTTACTTCCAGAGTCTCTCATAGCAAGAATAGGCCCATTCAGTAGAATTTTTTTTGCATATTCTAAAAGTTTACCCTTTAATTAGTTAGTATGCCAAAAATCAATTTTTTGTTTCAACGAGAAATGTGTGAAATAAATTGATGGAAACAGAGCGCGGAAAAACGTTGAGCAACCATTGCCTGACGTCATAATACCGGTACGGGCGGCTGGCAGGGCAGAGAGGGGGTTGTAAAATATTATTATTTGAACATTTAGAGCACAATTTTCAACTTTATGCCGGAAAAAAATTCTACCCCATCTAAATATTCGTGTTCACAAAAAATTCGAANAGGGACGCCTATGAAACTCATTAAATTTTATTGCTAGGCGTTTTTTTACATGTCAACTGACTTCGGAAAGACTATACCAGACTATCATTGCTAAAAGTGTTAGCTATTAAAATCATATTTTGCCCAGAGGCCCAAAACTTTATGTTTATTTAAAATCATGAATTTTATTTTTTAATATGCTGCAGGATTCAATAATTACTTATATAAATCCTAACCACCATTCGATTAAGAAATTAAGGAAATCAGGTCTTCCATCCTATCATAGCCGTAAAGGAACTGTCTACTTCCCAACTACTAATAAAAGTGATCTAGGTCGTTGGGCCGTGGAGCTCTCAGAAACAACGATTTAAAGATTGTTGTCTTAAACTTAAAAACCAACAAATAACAAAATCTAAATGAAATAATTCTATTTTTCGTTTCGATGTTTACTTCTTTTAGTCAAACTCAGCAATTTTTTTGTCGACATTTTTAATTTTTGACTCAAATATTACCGATAGACTAAACTGAAATATGTGCACTGCTAAAAATGTTAATTATCATTTATTTTCACGCCATAGTAGGTAATACAAAATTACATCATACAAGCAAAGTTGCATTAAGCATGTAATTTTACACTTTTGTGTAATTAACCCAAAATGTAAATTTAGATTGTCGATATATGTATATTTACTCATCTAAGGTGTAATTTTACTAAGAAATAGGAAAGCTACGTAGTATTTTTAAGAAGAAAAAATATCTACACAATATTTTTAGAAATAATATATTGTTTGTATAAATTTAAGATTTACTTTAAAATAAATAATACAGACTATTATTTAAACCAATTAATAGACAGCTTTCTTAAAACAATAGTACAATGGAAAACTTGGTATAGCATATTTATACTCTCGAAAACCGTATAAAGTTTGATTTAATTTTAGACTTCTTTAACTATGAGAAGTAATTAAATAACCAATCTGTATAAGACAAATGAGATACATTTTTTCCAAAAAATTCATCACTAATTAAAAATAATTAAGTGTAAGGAAAAACATTCTTCATGTACTTTCTGGGAGACGTTTTACTGCCGTTTTCATTTATTCACATAGGGTGTTAGAAGTTTGGCTGCCTTAATTTTAACAGAGGATAGAATACATTAAAATAAACAAAAAAAAAAGCTTATATGACATGGGTCCTAAACAGGGATGGGTCCATTTCCGAGAAAATAATTATCAGAACCCCAACTTGATTAATTAAGGAATATTGACAACTGCGTTCATAGAATACCATAAAATACAATATTTATCACTTTTTTGAACTTCTTGATGCTTAAATCTAAAAAATAATTAGCATTGTAATACATTTAAAATTCGATAAAATTCATATCGAGCAATGTGACAACGGCGCAGCTGATAACACGAGGTACTAGCTGTCCTGCATTACGCGGTTCAGTTGGTATCTGGAATTAGACTGTGTCTAAGTGTTTTTTGCGTACCACTATTTCCTTTTCTTGAGGTGTTTTCCAGCGAATGCGCGAAAATTGGATTCGAAGGTTTCGTGCGTGCATCCAAAATCGTGGTGGACGTTTTGAGCATATGTTGTAGTTTGTTTTATACTTGAGTGTTTAAAAATTACTGAATTCTGCTTTTTGGTATGTATCTAAATTATTTTTAATACGTGTGATTATTTGGATGACGTGGTACTTTGGGTACTTTAATTACATATTTTTCAAATGCATAATTTGATTAAGAGTTAAGTTCCTGTTTTAAGAGATTCATAATTACTAAAATTCGAGCTAAAATTTAAGCACAACACTAGGTATCTTCGTACTACAAAATCGATACATTTTATTTTATTTATTTAAAAACTGGAAAACAATTGTCTTGAAATTTACTAAATGTTTCACAATAATAGTCGTTTACATTTTTTCCGTAGGACAAGTCTGCCGCGAACACACGTGGTATGCATCAGCTGTGTAGCGCTTGGTTAAGCGCTGTTGAAACTCCCCAATAATAATAATACTCGCTCTTTTTTGAAAACTGTTAATCTCACGCCCCTCTAATATACAACTTTTTTGTTGATTTATGATTACTCTATCTCATGTTGAAGTAATGGCAGTCTGTATTTATATGAAGACTTTATGGATTAAAATCTAGCTCTCGCGTCCAGGTGCATTTCGAGGTATAATCTTTGAACCATTTCGAGGGCATGGCCACTTCTTAAGAACATTAAACTGCAAACAAAATATAGTGTAAGTAAAACAGTAAGTAAAATAGGTATTAAATAGTAAGCTACAATCTGGATGTATGTGTGTAAAGGTTGGATAAAGTTTAATATGGTTATTGTTGATATTTCTCATGCTCTTGAATTACTTTAAATGCAGATATACCTAGCGAGAGATTTATATAATTTACACGAAGTCATATTATTCACCTCAGTATGTATTTATTTTATAACATATTTAGGTACTTAAATCAGTGTTGCTGTATTATTCTGCCACCAACGATTCTAAACAAGCCTACTGATCAACTAGCACAGTTCTTTACACCACACCGGATAATCACATGATTAATCTGATTGGTTGAACCAAACCAGGTTTTTTCAATTTACACTTTTATTCGTATACTTAAATCAAATATAGTAAATACACACACACACATAATGTATTAGGAGTAATACATTTTTAAATGTAAAAGTACAAAACAATACATCGTAATAAGGAAATATACAAACGTGTAATGCTGTATCATGTATGTTTATTTCATTTACATTGTTTGTGTATAAAAACAATTACAAAACTGTAAAAATCCTATGTTTTAACAGTGTACACTTGAGACTTACAAATTCAGTCCCTCCTATTGCTTTTTTTTTCGATTTATGTGATTATTTCAATCTTTCTTAACCTATGTATTAACATACTAAATGAATAATAGGTTTAACCTTGAATAATTTTATTCTATTTTTAGTGAAAACTTCATCTTGATACAAAATAAAACAGAGTTTAAGTAACCCATTTTTACCTCTCCGGAAAATTTACAAAAATGAAGAAACTGGCATTTGCAAGTCAGCTCCTCATATAAAATATTTATTTATTCATTATATTTATGTATACATTACATAAATTTTATGACCATTTACATACTTTATTTTGAAGTATTTTTGTTTGCTTTCAACTTTATTCAAAATGCTTATAATTATTTACCTTAGAATTAAGTTAAATCTAAGTTAGCAAGATGAAATCCGCACTTGGCAAATTTTATAATGGCTCTAAAAAACTTTATAACTATTATATTTTACAGTATGTCATGAATTTTATACCTACTACTTATATCAAAATTTTCTAGGAATAATACCATTGCCTTTATAACTCAAATATGTTTTAAAACAATTAAAAAAAATTAAGTATTAATCTCTTTTAAAACTCTTTAGGGGGATATATTGCAAAGTGTATCATTGTTGCAAACAATAGTATATTATATTTTTTAATTTTTGTCTCGTTTCATCAAAATTTTCAAACATTGTAGGCAAAGACTCATATATTATCTGTAAAATATTTGTATGCAAAAAAATTTCCTACTACTCAATATATGTATACATATATTCATATATATCTCGGACATTTTCGAGATATTAAACTTTTTTGTGAAAAATTGAATTCGGATCTAAGTGCAGTAAGAAGTCTTGTATATTGCGTCCTTCCTATCACGGTACAATTTTTGAAATTTTGTAGTTGTTATTTTAGACAATATTCTAAAGGTCTTAGTTTCCTTAAAATAAATCAACTTAGATCAAATAGGATTAATATGGTATAACTTTGCTTCCTTAACAAGTTAGGAGCTTTCGAATTCGTTTCTATTTAATTTTTTAAAGTAACTGCTATGTATTTAGGATACTTCAATCAAATTTCATATAGGATAACTTTTGGGGTAGCCAAGGATCAACTTAACACTTATTCTTTAACTGAAACGCAGATATCGTTAAAAACCACTGAAGTAGTAGTTTGTTTTGCCATATTTTCTTGTAAGTCGATAAATTGAGAAAACACCGATGTTTTATAAACCATTAATTTATTTACTGTAAAAATGTATATCTACTTTCAGAAAAATGTACAGTTCAAGAAAAATAATTTTCTGCTATTGTCAGTTGCAACCTCTGGTCAAAATGTACGTTTCTAATGTGGAGATGTAGACCTTAGAATGCGATCGCGAAACGACATTTGGAGTTATATTGATATAAATCATAAAAGAAATTTAGTAAACGCACAAATTTATCAAATGACGGAATTTTGATTAGATTGGAATACTCACAAAAGCCCATTTATTTCTGGACATCCTGTATACCTAAAATGTATATATCTATAATATTACTTCACAATTTTACGTCTCAACAATTAATTTTGAAGCATTTCTGTAGAAGAAAACACCAACATGCTCCATATTGCTGTAGAAGCTGATACAAACTATTTTTCAGAGCTCCAAACATTTTCTCTACTTAAGATTAGATCTCAAGTCACTGATAGTTTATAGAACAAGCTAATAATCAGTCAAAGAAATTAATCGACTTAGCTTCAATATGTATAAATTTGCTGGCAGAACAAATGTTCATGATAAACAAAGGAGTGGGCGTACCTCAATCAAGATCAAAGAAATGCTTTGTGGCGAACTTCGATTGACTTTGGACGAGATGAACGCAGTGTTTCTACAAATCTCTTCTGCATGAAATCATTACTGAAACATTTTTTATGAAATATTGTGTGCGAGGTGGGTATCAAAACACGAGTCAACACAAAGCCAACAGAATCGCATCTTCACGGGAATTTCTCGAGCGCTTTGAACTGGAAGGTGAACAATTCCTCGACTGTATTGTGACTGGCGACGGAACGAGGATGGCCCACTATACCCCTGAGACGAAAAGACAATCAATGCCACATCCGTCTTCATCATCAGCGAAAAAATTCAATTTGTTGTTTCGGGCCGAAAAATCATGGCAACTGTGTTTTGGGAACGTGATTCTCCTCATTGACTTTTTGCCCTAGGGGGAAACAATTAATGCTGCGCGGTTCGGTAAGATCCTGAAAACGTTAGGGAGGGCAATACAGAACAAAAGAAGGAGAACGATAACGAAGGAAATGTGATTGTTGCATGGCACGTCCCTACACAGCCAACACCACAAAGCAACTCCTTGATTTATTTAGTTGGAATATCATCAACCACCCCCGCTCACAACCCTGACCTGCTACCTTCTGATTTTCATTTTTTCTCTTCAATGAAGGTGTTTACGGATGGAAAAAGGTTTTCTACCGACGTTGAGGTCCACAATGCCGTGAAACAATGGATCCTAGAGGCAGTGTGAGATTTTTTTGACGAAGGTATCGGAAACAAAATCGGCTCCCAAAATGCATGGATGTTGGATATGAAGATTGAATGTTGTATGGCATATATCAGGACAATGTTACTATTCAACAATTTATAAAAGAATAATGGAGAAAAGTACTTTCGCTATAATGTTAAATTATTCATATTAAATCCACTTAATACATCATATTGTGAAGTACCTGCTTCTAATAAGATAAATATTGGTGAAGTCGAAAGGAGAGATATTTAAGAAATTTCTTCAGAACTTGTTCAAATAAAGTTAGTTAGTAACACATATTGGATTTCAAATGATGGAAAAATTCACGATTTCATCTAAGAAACTCATTATATAATAAAGAGGCTATGGAAACTTCATCAACATAGGTAGCATTTCTTGTAACAACACCAAGATTTTTATTAGCATCAGGTACAATGTAATTAATATGGGAAATAAAAGTTAATTTAGAATAAAAAGTACTTCTAAATCTTTAAACTCAACACAATATATTCTCGTAAACAATATGATTAATTTTCCTTGTGCATATTATATCGTTACATTTTGACATGTCTAGTGGCAGTTTATTACTTTGGCATCAATCACTCAATATTGATAGATCTCTTTCAACGAATGTAATACAAATGAACAATAGATGATTACCTCTAGTATTATTAATGAGCACACTAAATACTAGTGGACCAAGAAATTAATCCTGACCTACTCCAGAAATTGCAACAATATCGGCAAAACCACTGTAGAGAATAATATGTTAGACTGGTAAGATTTGATGATTTGCAAAGAATGCCGCAGTTCAATCTGTCAAAGGTTTTTGACAGATCCATGTAAACTACCACAATACAAATAAGATAGTTTAATGTGAATCCACTTGCCATTTTACATGATGCTGATATTGACTGATTTAAAATACACTATTGGAAAAAATTAAAGGAACAAAAAGTATTCATGAATTTTTTAGTGATTTTCGAAAGGCTGTATCTCAGTGAAAAATGGTCGTATATTTAAACTAAAATCTTTACAATTTTTTTTACTTAAATTTAAACTATATCTAAAACAAAATTGTAGGAAAAGTCGAAAAGTTCTTTTTCATTTTGATAATGATTATGTAATGTTTAGAAGCAATAAACGTGATCCTTTAATTCTTTCCAAAACTTTGATCACTTGGAATAGTGGGTACATTGAGGTGTAATTTATCTCAGCTTTAGTTTTTCCATAAATATTCGTAAATTAGCGGTAGATTTTCTAAAAAACTGCAAAATGTCATTTTTACACTTTTTTCAAATTGATCTTAAGGATGAAAAAAAATGTTTTCTTCGAAAATCATGACAAGTCCTTGGAGAGTAATTATTCATGTTTGCAAAACTGCCTTTGGATTTACTGTGCAATAATTTCTAGCAGTTATCGATGATTAAAAACAAAAGTGTTATTTTTCATTCAACCGTCGATGTCTTAGTAACCAATAGTCGCAAGGATACCTTTAAAAAAAAATTAAAGCTGAATAAATAAACTGACTCCTGAATTGATTGAAAAAAATTCTCAGTTCATGGATAGTCTTAAAAAAAAGTTTGGTAATTGACAATTTAGAAAAAGGTACCCGAATATTATTTTTATGCCTTTTATTTGCACCATGTATGTCCCTACTTAAATAAAATTTTTGCCTATTTTTAAAAACATAAATACACATATCAAATAACGAGCGTTCAAATAAAAACGTGGTCAAGTTGGTTATGAAAATTTGAACCTAGGGCGTAGCGTATAGCAAATGAACTTAAAAGTCATCTGTCAAAGCGCTGTATCGCCGCTTTGTTATTGAAACTGACAGCTGCTATACAGCTCGTTGAGAAATGAGGTTAAGTTGGTCGCTATAAGCTACGCCCTACGTCCAATGTGTCAGAGCCAACTTCGACCACGTTTTTATTTGAACGCTCGTTATAAAAGCATGTGTTTAGCCGAACCAACGTAAACAGGGTGTCCTTTACACATAAATAATTTGGAAAATATGGGTAGTAGTTGATTTTATTTAAAAGTCAATAATACACGGATGACAGTTAAGAAACTCATAATAACCAATACCATTCTAATATGTAATATGTACAGGGTGTTCACATATCCTCGTCTTCAACAAAAATTAATCTGAAATTTTAGCATTTTGGAAAACAATTATATATGAGAGTATTTATTGCATTTTTTTATGTGTATAAAAAATTAAGTAGGTCTTGCAAAAGCAACAAAAAATGTATTTCTTGTGTAGATGGAGCCCCTTTTTATTGAGAAAAATTATTCGTTTGAAGATAATATAACTATTCGATAAATTGAAAAAATTAAAGTAGGCCAACTGCCTCTAAATATGGAATATAGAAATTAATTTTAAATTTCAGTTAAATTTAATTAATCTAATAATTTTTCTGAAAAAATATATTACATATTATTTTTTAACCAAGCAGAATCGTTTCCTAAAAGTTCCTCCAGTTTCCACGCAAAAATGTATTGTCCATTGAGGCCAATGGTTAAGACGATATGTGGACACCCTGTATATATGAAATGTTAGAAAACCATTGACTATTTTTGTGGTTTTTAACTAAATAGTTTATTATTCAGTTCTAAGAAAATTAACTACTATATTTCTAATAATTTCTTAATAAGAAACAAACTGTATACTGTACATACTTTTTCGAGTATCTGGAATATTTTTATAAATTCTATAGTCAGTTAATTAGGAAATTAAAAAATTACTTGTGGATAAAAATAATAGTGTATGACACGTGTGAAAATGTTTCTTATTCTAACAATAAAATGCCGCTTTTAATCTCTGTTTACAAGGATTCAAGTAAAAATAAACGAATTGTTCTCTACATTTCACGTGGGGGAACACCTTCATCTTTTAAATTTTGTCGCGATTCTAATTATACAGTAACAACTGAGTGTGTACTTAACGTCAAATATGAATTAAATATTCAAGATAATAGCGAACACAATTAAATCCAAACAATAAAATTTTATTATAAACGTTGACTTAGCACTTTAATCCTGTTACGACAAAGCAAAGTGACAGGGTATAAACAAGATTTTATAGATATGACTACCATTAAAACTGAGATATAAAACGTATTTATATACTGAGAATTTGATATAGAAAATATACGACAGGAACTTATACGACCGTATTTAGACCAAAATGTGATGGTGTGAAGCAATAAAATGTAATCTATCTATAACGTGGTTCAAAATAAAATGGTCAAGGAAACTAAAACGATAATTTCCTATACATATCAGTGACATTGCAGCGAAGGTCGCCCTAGTGTGGCTTGGTTTAAACATTTGTTTACTTGTTGTTTCTAAAAATGTTTAATTTTTGTCATTCATGTTAGAAGCTTAGGGATTGTTTTATATCTATACTGTTCTTAGCAACCTATGGAAATTTATACAAACGGCCGCGCTAATGCGCGGAGAGTTTTTGAAGGTTAAGTGTTAAGTTACATTTTGTTGTCGTGAAACGTCAAAGTTGTCAAAGTTTACAAACTGTTCAAGTAAAAAATCTCGCGCGCGCGAGAGCGGCGCTCACGCGCGTGAGCGGGCCTGGTGCTCCTCCCGCGTGCAGACCGTTCATTTCCGTTAATTTTTACTGCTGCTAGCGCGTTTATTATATGAACTGTCAATGTAAAACTTTTTAGGAATAAAAGTTTAATCCTTTGTTTAATTGTCCCTAAAATTTCGGATACGTCCAATAATGTTAAAAAAAAGCTATTGTTTTGAATCTTCGCTGCTGGTTCCCTTGGTTTAAACAATGGACTGTATATTGGACTGAATTTGTTTATTTATAGTAATCTAACAATAATAATATTAATATTAGTTATGTTCGTGAACACACATACATGGGCCCTTTACGAAACTCTCCAACGTACTGCTTGGCTGCTGCCCTCTCGCCCGCGGTCACCCCACCACTCCCGCACTGCTCTCTAGCGACATTATAGGTCTGTTCCAACAATAGTCAGGGACTGGTTCCGAACCGTCAGAAATGTGCATCCAACTAATTCTTGCGATATATTCACTGAAGACACATTTAGAACTT
>NW_019416545.1:48409-136945 GCF_000390285.2 Anoplophora glabripennis | reverse complement strand
CAACGTCGAAGATTTATATTTCTTAGATAGTTCTTCAAAATACACCATTACTGCGTTTTCTGAGAAAGTTTGGACATTTTTGGCTAGTCGCCAGTCCATAAATCGGCTTAACTCAGCTTCATACCTGCTTCTGGATTTTGTGGGCAGCAGTTCCGAACATATTTCGCTTGCTTTCTGTAAAATCTCTTCAGAATCACACATTTTCACACCCAAACTTCGGGAATTCAACAATTTTTGAAGTATCTAATCAACAAAATAAAGGAGCCGTGACGGTTGCAATGAAACTCAGCCAACTTGAAACATTGCATAATTTGGGTGACAATTTGCAAGGCAGTCGTATAAAAATATATTTTTTCTGAAAAAATCCCCAATACAAAATATTAGAATTTTACTTCTAGAAACGGACGTAGTATGCCTTGGATTTTGTGGGATCACGCTTATTTTCCTTCACAAACCACACTTTATCAAGCTCGACATATTAAAAAAATCCAGTTAAAATTACACAATAAATAAATATTTTACAGGGTAGGTAAAAACAAATAATAATGTATAACTTTAACTGTTCAGTTTGAAATAAATAGGCAGCTATTAAAATTAAATCCCCATTTTCTAAAACAATCTGCATCCTGCATCTTAGTACGAGCTCGAGGTATTACAGATAATCTATGTATACAGATGACTGTCTATTAGATCTTGAAACTGTATAATTTAACCAAATCTAGAGGATCTGACCTAGTAATATAATCAATTAATTTTAAGAGAAAATTGTACGGAATGTATTTTTGGCATCTCAGTGTAACTGAAATAAGTTGTAAAATGTATTTTGTGGTGTTCTGGCAAGATGGAAATATTCTAATGCACACTCCGTACGTCCTGTCCTGCACAGCTAAGGACATTACATTTGGCTGCTTTCAGTTCCAAGCAGTTATTACATATTGAGAGATTACATTGTAAACATTTATCACTCAAACAATCAATTTTACAATTATTGGTGCTGTACCAAAATTTATTTTTTTCTGAAAGTTCTGTGCTTTATTTGTAATTATGTTTTATAAATACCTATTTATAAATTCCATTTGCAAGGAAGCTACATGAAAAAGTAATCGTAACGTAAAATTCATATCTTATCTTGTGGCTATTTTCGCATATTAATTGGTCTTTGTTAATAATGATGTTAGGGCAACAAGAATACCAGACATATCTTTGATAGATTGTAATATTTAATAATTTTATTAATTATGTGAGATAACTGTTAGTTTTATTATTAATTACACAGCCACACAAAAAAAGAAAAGTAGTCTGTACCTTTCATGCGACATATGTTATCTGTAGTATTTTTGCCTCCTCATCGCGAATCCAGTGTCAGAATTGAGCTATCACATCACAGAAATTTCCTAACCTCAAAAAACAGGTCAAAAATAGCTAAAAATTTACGAAAAAGTCAGCGGTCAGAATTGATGGTTCTTTTTCTAACCTCAAAAATATGGGTCAGATATCACGAATTTTCAAAAAATAACAAATTCGCGCCAAATTTGGTATACGGGGGTTTTCGAGATCGCTGATCACGGATCCGAGGTCAATTTTGCAAATTCAAGATGGTGGATTCAAGATGGCCGACCAAATTTTCAAAAATTAACATATTCGCATCAAATTTGGTGTAAGGGAGTTTTCGGGGTCGCTGATCACGAATTAGAGGTCAATTTTGCAAAATTCAAGACGGCGGCCGACTAAATTTTCAAAAAATAACACATTCGCTCCAAATTTGGTATACGGGGATTTTCGAGGTCACTGATCACGAATCCGAGATCAGATTTACAAAATTCAACCCGTGAATAGATCTTTTACAGAAAAAATAAAAAAACAAGATATAGCCGAAAAAAGTAGGTTAACACATGATTGGGTACTCAGGTTATATAGTAAAATATTAAAAAATGAGTTTCGCAATTCTGACCTCGAATACGTAATCAGCCACCCCGAAAACCCCCGTATACCAAATTTGCTGCGATTCTGTTATTATTTGAAAATTTGGCCGGCCATTTTGAATCCGCCGTCTTGAATTTTGCAAAATTGACCTCTGATCCGTGATCAGTGACCCAGAAAAGCCCCGTATACCAAATTTGGCGCGAATCTGTTATTGTTTGAAAATTCGTGATATCTGACCTCAATTGACCCGTTTTTTTTGAGGTTAGAAAAAGCACCATTAATGCTGACCGCGGATTCACATTGGGCGGGGTCTTAACTATATAAATGAACATTTGAATATAGAAAAAAAATTGTTTGTATTTTTCCTAGCACTTTTTCATGAATTTTTGCTATTTTTTACCTGTTTTTTGAGGTTAGGAAATTTATGTGATGTGATAGCGCAAATCTGACACCGGATTCGTGATCAGAAGGCAAAAATACTACGGATAACATGTCGCATGAAAAGTACAGACTACTTTTCTTTTTTATGTGGCTGTGTTATTTACTAGATATTGTTGGTAGGTAGGTAAAATTCAACACTATTTGTGTCATAGGATTTTGTCTATGGTTAGACATGTTTTGCATACCTAGATTTTTGGTATCAAAGAACATTGTCTACCATCATTTGATACAATTTTTTTTTAATTATTTGAATACCTGAAAATAAAGTAAAAATACCAATACTGATAATAAAACATAAAAGTATATTATACTTTTAAAAAACAAAACCTATTCGAAGGCTACTGCTTAAGATAACTATGTAGGTAATATTTAAACACTGGTTACCGTATTATTTTCTGCTCCAAATTTTCGGATATATTACAGAAACGTCCCTGGGACTACTTACGGGTAGTTTGCCAAACGACCGTCACAAATTAGTTTCGTAATAAAACTTGACCCTGTGCAAGGCAAATACCATTCGCAGGGTAAACAATGGGGTAACGCTACTTAGAGTGTGACAAATTCTAGTAATTCGTTTAAAGCCTGTAACGACAGTTTTTGGAAACAAACTTGAAATTTCTCGTTCTGAGATAATGCTTAAAAAATCCTTTTGTGCATCATTGTTAATTACATAACGGTTTTCTTTCAATATGCATTTCATCTTTGTTTCCAGATACAGGTGATAATCCTTTGAAAAAGGCGGAAATGCATAAGTCCCAATGATGTTTGCAAAATACTGCATTTAAATTTTGTAGTTTCAATATACGGAGTTTATTAATGTTTCTGTGCTCATCATACAGTGTGTCACATATAAAACAGGTTACCAAAATACGAAACTTGCACCAAATCAACTTTTTACATTTTAAAACGGATTTCGCTTTTTCAGGCGAAACACCTCGTTTTAAAATCTTTAATAAACAAATATTGAGACTCGATCATATAGTTTCGGTATTACTTGATAGTTTGCAGCGCCATTTGTAAAAACAACAAAAAATTTATATTCTGCGTTATTTATTTAATATATTTCAAACAGAAAAATTTTAACTGCAGTCCTCAGAAGTTCTCAGTCTTCAATAACGAATATTTTGTATTTTTTTTTTTTGGAAAATGTTAAATTTGATACAAGCAGATGAAAGATTAATCTGTTTCGATGTTATACTTATAAAATTTATAAAATAGACCCAAATATACTTAGATTTCTTATTTGGAGGTTTAGAGATACCTACGTATAGGGTGTTCGGAAGCGAATGAGTCATATTTCATTACAATTTTGTTTTTTGAGGGCCTCCAAAACATAATTTTTTATTTAATTCTTTTATTACAGCTCTCATTAAAGATAATTCAATAACATTTGGACTATGACTTTCTTTGTAGTAACTGTAGGTGAACAAATGCTTACTATTTGCATTTATAACATACAGCTAGGGCTATGATCAGAGTGAGTTTTTTTCGACCGAATTTATCATAGGCCGAAACTATGATGTATTTCATTGTTTCCGGCCAAAACTATTTGCTTGTGACTTATCAGAAAAGCAACGAATTTATCTCAGTAGGATTGTAAACAATCAAAAAAATTTGAAAATAAATTTTTTTGATTGTTACTTTGCTACTTTTAATTATGTTCACTCACCTAGTTATTTACAGTATACAAGCAAACTCCAACCTGTCCGCAAAGTAAATTTTTATTTTAGTGATTGATATACATGTGGCAAATAATGTATAAATATCTTACTCAAATGGATCCCAAATGTCTCTGTCTATATAATACCGCAAAAAACAAATAATGGCCTATTTTGAACGACAAATAGGACCTGCTCTACATTCATCCCATAATTTTGTTGGCAAGCACGCCCCTTACTAACGATATGTTAGTGTTAAACAAAAAGGAAAAGGTAAAAAGGCAGGTACAAGGAGGATTAAATGGAAATCAAGATGTGCTGGAAGGAGAACGAAAAAATACTGAGGAACAGATTGAAGAACTCAAGGGGGAGGTACTATGTTTCTGAGGATAGAGACAAAAAAGAAACTACTGTTGTATCAAACTGAATAAATATTAAACAGTACTATAAGGGACCTTAAGAAAAATTAAGACCAGAAAATTCTAGAAGGGATGAGAAACAAAAGTTTGTTGATTGGTTACGGCTTGGGTTTTGAAGACTGCAGAGAGAGAGAGAGAGTAAAGAAGCAGCTCCACGAAATTTAAATTTGTTAAAGAAAGAATAGTCAAGTTAGAAAGTTAAACTTACCAGGAAAATTAAAAGTTTGTTTGTTATCAAAAACACAAGAAAGTTTGCCATCAAAAAAAAGAAAATGCAGAATATCCACGCAGTTTCCAACAAGAAAAAATGTAAGCTAGCGAAAATCAGGTACCTAAAATAAAATTTAAAGTGCACTAGAAACAAAACATATAGCTATAACCTATAAATGATATTTTTCTATCGCATCAAACCTTAGTAAAAGGATGCAAAATAAACTGCACCTGACTAAAAATAAATCAAGCCCAACAATCATATTACCAAAAAACTTCACAAAATCCTCGAGATCGATCCAAACTATCAATAACAAACGGCCATATTTAATTAGAATAGAAGTTTATGTCAAAAAGAGATTATGCCCTGTAAAATAGGCAAAATACAATACAAATAGATGTGTTAAAAATTGACTAGTTTAAAGTAATTGCTACCAGAGTTAAAAAATTTTAAAAAAACATTTTTTGTATTGTATTTGATTGTACTAGATTAGACAAGACTACTAAATTAATAAAAATATTCTTTATTATTGTTAAGAAAGGTATTCATAATTTAACTACAATTTGAAGGTTATAAGTCAACCCACCACAAAATTTTGGAATAAAAAATATTGTATTAAAGTTTAATCTCTATTTTTTTTTGGTGTGTTGCATTGTACTTGTTTGTGTATAAAAATCAATAGAACCGACTCCTGAGATCACTAATAGTAAAACAAGCATCTAACATCAGCAGGCAAGGGAAAATGTAAAGTACAGGATAAGACAAAGAAATGTTTGTATTTCACAATTAGCAGCTAACCAACATAAAAAATTTATTAACACAAACAAAACAAAATAACACAACACACCACACAACAAACGCAACTTTGGCAAAAATAATAATATTAATTACACAACACAACTAAAAAAAANTATCTTACTCAAATGGATCCCAAATGTCTCTGTCTATATAATACCGCAAAAAACAAATAATGGCCTATTTTGAACGACAAATAGGACCTGCTCTACATTCATCCCATAATTTTGTTGGCAAGCACGCCCATTACTAACGATATGTTAGTGTTAAACATAACAAAGAAATCAGATTATTATAAGTGAAACTTTAAGTGAAAACGCATTTTTAACAATTAAGAAGTTCACAAAAACCAAACTTGTTGTGTTATTTGATTTGACAGTTGAACATTTCTGTTTCTTAATCCACTAAATATGCTTCTTACTGCAAATATCTATGCTGAATACCAGACAGCCAAATTTCTCATTCTATAAAAATTATTGTCTTTATAAATTATATATTTCATAACAAATTGGCGTCGCAACGTGGGGCTCTCGAAAAAACAGGCCCCTCGAGAAAATAGGACAGGCTCTCGAAAAAACAGGACAGGCTCGAAAAAACAGGACAGGCTTTGAACAAACGAAAAAGAAACCATGGATTTAAGAAGTGGAAAGCAAACTGGCGAAAACGACAGTGAAGAAATATCAGAACAGGTAAGTATGGGGGAACAAGTAACGCGCAGTGGAAGAAGTGACGCAGGAATAAAAAATATGTTAGAGGAAATGATGAGGTCGATAATGGAGGACAAAAAAAAGCAAGAGGAAGACAGAAAAAAGCAAAAGGAAGACAGAAAAAGCAAGAGGAAGAAGAAAAAATCAAGAGGAAGACAGAAAAAAGCAAGAGGAAGATAGAAAAAAATTGACAGAGACAATCCGACAAGGAAGAAAAGAGGATATAGAAAAACTCGAAAAAGGACGTAAAGAAGACATGGAAAATATAGTAAAACTACTAGACGAAAAAATCCAAGGCATAAGGGAAGAAATAAGAAAAGATTTTAGATCATGGAAAGTGGACTTTAACAAGAACGCGGAAAGAATAGATCAGGAAGTAGCAAATAGAAGATAGAGTGAATAAACAAGAAAATGAAATAGAGAAGATTGAAAGAAATGTGGATAAAAACACTCAATAAATTGAAAAGGTAAAAAGGCAGGTACAAGGAAGATTAAATGGAAATCAAGATGTGCTGGAAGGAGAACGAAAAAATACTGAGGAACAGATTGAAGAACTCAAGGGGGAGGTACTATATTTCTGAGGATAGAGACAAAAAAGAAACTACTGTTGTATCAAACTGAATAAATATTAAACAGTACTATAAGGGACCTTAAGAAAAATTAAGACCAGAAAATTCTAGAAGGGATGAGAAACAAAAGTTTGTTGATTAGTTACGGCTTGGGTTTTGAAGACTGCAGAGAGAGAGAGAGAGAGAGAGTAAAGAAGCAGCTCCACGAAATTTAAATTTGTTAAAGAAAGAATAGTCAAGTTAGAAAGTTAAACTTACCAGGAAAATTAAAAGTTTGTTTGTTATCAAAAACACAAGAAAGTTTGCCATCAAAAAAAAGAAAATGCAGAATATCCACGCAGTTTCCAACAAGAAAAAATGTAAGCTAGCGAAAATCAGGTACCTAAAATAAAATTTAAAGTGCACTAGAAACAAAACATATAGCTATAACCTATNCATTGTTTTTTTATGGAATATACAAGTCTCTCTTCTAATTGCAGTCAATATTTAAATACTGCATACAATTTATCCTCTCTTTATAATTTATCTAGTGAGTGTTGGTTTTTTATGACATTATTTCTGTAACGAAATTGAAATGGTTATGAAATGAAATTTAAATTATTTGAACTTTTGGGGTTTTGTAACTTCAATATTAAATCTTATTTAAAGTGAAACAGCTAATTTCTTTGCAGCCATAATAGTCACATTTGGTCAGATGAAACACACTACTACCCGCACACTACTCGTCGGTGGTATAGCTTTCAGAGGAGATTCGGTGTCAATGTCAATGGCGATCGTTTAATTGGGCCGCATTTTCTACCTGAACATCTGAATGGGCCGCGTTACTAATTTTTAGTAGAATTGTTTGAAAACCTTCCCCTTCGGGCTTACAGCAAATGTTGTTAAAATATTAAAATTATGATGCTAATAAAAACTGATTTTTGGCAAGGCATGCTCAGACCTCGAGGTTCTTGCTGGGCAACAATAACAATTTAATATGTTGATTGCATAAATAAAAAATAATTTATAGCATTTTAAATTATTATTGGTTGACGTGAGCAAAACCGTTTATTTATTGTCTTTATATGAGCGAAAATATATAAATATGGCAACGTTGCATCTAGGGCGCGTTGTTCATAGGTTCATATCGTAGCCGTGCATAATATTGTGACGTCAGCCGGTCAGTAACAGCCTGAAAAGGGGGTTAAATAATGATTTGAAAATATTTTTTTTCAGCTTAAATATGCATTTAATTTTTTTTTTAATCACGCCATCGTATTATACTCATTTTTCTCTATCTGCTCTTAAAATTAATGACATTATGACTGAATCACCCTGTATATTTGTTGCATAAATAACTGTTAACATTGTACTAATTTTTAAAATTACAATATACGCATAAATGATGTCTTAATAAGAATTAAGACATTTCTGTAACTAGCAGCTTACTAATAATAGTAATTATGATAATAAAATGATACTCTTAAGATTCGCTATCTTACAAAATTTTCTTATTTTCCAACCATCAAGTTCCATAATATTTAATTAACTCAGAAACCATCAATCTATCATCTTTCATTAGTATAGTTTCAGATAAAAAGAAAAAAGAGATCAAACGTAATTATGTATATGTTATACTTATTATATCTATAATAATCAAATTCTTTATTCGGAATTCGATATTCCTTTCCTAACCCTGCGACCCTATTTACTTATAAAAACTATACATTCCCGATACAGTTGAGTGTACTTTAGGTAGTCATAATAAATGCAAAGGAGCCCTGCAGACATTTATTGTGTGTCTAATTTCAGTAATAAACGTTTCTAAATTGCACACAAATGGAGCGGACAACTGCAGAACCTTTTTTATGTGCACCGTAAAACTCCCAGCGTCGTACTAAAATTTTTTCAGAAGGAAACGACCTGAGGAATATATATCAATGAAATTTTTTAAAACCAGTCTTCTTGAATTTTAGATACAACTTCCAAAATTGATGAAACAGTAATTACCTGGATTATATTAAAATTAGTTTTAACAAATTAGCGCATAGGATTACCAATTACCAATTTTTTATCTTCAACATTCTGGATTTAAAAAAATATGTGCAAATTCAACCTTATGATCACTATATTTAAAGAAGTATAAGGTACTGTAATATCAAAAAATCATATACAGGGTGTCCCACTAAGGTCGGCGAGGTACGATATTAGGGAAAGTATAGGCCCTAGAACTTCGGGGAAAAAAATTTGGATTGATAAATCAACCAAGAGAAATCGCTGGAAATAGTTTTCAAGTTCGTAGCTCAGCCGCTAGGGGGCGCAATCTACATACCAAAACAGAGTTGAATTTTTCTCAGAAATGTTTCCTATTGAGGTAATAGTACAAATATGGATAGCCGGATTCATTGCGCATAACTTTTGTTATTGACATTTTGTTCCATTTCTCCAAAGAAAGGGTGGGAGAAACCCCTATTGTCTGATTAGAAAACTGCAATTTTTTAAGGATCGGTTCCTAGTGTTATACCTCGTTGGAAAGGTCTTTTCATGCATCTCGTGGTGAATGCGTAATATCATTTACCTCAATATGGCAACCTATAGATGGCGTTATTTCAAAAGAATGTCGTTTTATGGATTCTTCTCAAAAATTTTAAATGCAACGCAATAGTTTTCTGAACATAAATGAATTCAGCTCAAAAAATTGATGAATATAGCATAAGTTTGAAATTTCTGACGAAAGTGTTGTTTAAATGGTATAACTTATTTAATTATTTAATGGCGCTATTTGTCCAAGTTTAGATTGTTTCTCGTTTTCGTAAAAAAAGTGAAATAGCAGGTAAAAACTTTTTATAAGTTAGTTTAAAGAGCATAAAAATAGCTACATTTTGACGCCAAAAAGGGTTCGATATCTTTTTTTGTTATCAAGTTATTCGCAAATTAGTGAGCAAAAAATAAATAATGATAATAAATTGAGGAACACCACGCTAACGAAAAGACTAAAACAAAATGCGTTTATAAAAGAATATTTTTGCTCAAAATGTTAGTAGTTGAAAATTAATACAACTTCTTCGAGGTCATGTTTTTTTCCAAAATTCGAAGAATTTTCTACATTACTTGGTAACTCCTCAATAAAATGTTAAACTGTTTATATCGCCATATTTAGAATTTTCTCAGAAATCCATATGTTTAAAAATATACAGGGCGTTCCATTTAAAAATTGTTATATTTGGCATGTATCGTTTTTACTCATCGCCCTGTATGTTTCAAAATTAATTTTATAGTTTAGGTTTCTTGATTCTGTATAACTTTTAAATACACTTCTTTCTTTATTATGAATAACAAGGGAGTTTGTAGTATAACAACCCCGGGTTCGATCGAAAAAAATAAATATAAACGTAGTTGTGGCCAGAAATATGTGATCGTCATAAGGAATATCTACGTTGTGTGTATCTATTTTTTAATTTGACCGGAAGGCGCCGGCTACTAACTTTTTTTAGAGGGGATGTATGGTTTAATTTTATAAAACAAAGACAGAGTAAATTACACCTAACTTTATTATTTATGTACAACAATCTTAAACAAACAACAAATTAAACAAGTGACAATAGAAAGAACAACAAAAACATTAACAACCATTTAACATAAAATGAGAGTGCCAGGCTCACCTAGAGCTCCTGTGGGGAAAGAGCATGGCAGAGAAACCCACGATCGTTGCTCTTACCACCCAAATATAAATACAAAACAACCGCTAACAAAAGGCATAAATTAATATCCTTTGCTAATGATAAACAAGACCTGTCTCATTTAATGTGTCACTAAATGTCATCTGTTACCTCATATTAGTCATACACACTTCCAAGTAAAACTGAAGAGGTTTGGTGTTAGTTAGCCGGCAGGGCCGGAAGGTACTGGAGTCCCATACGGGAGGCAATCCAGCTATAGTTGAGATTTCGGAAGATCCTTCATAACACTGGAGACCCATAAGGGAGGCAATCGAGCTTAATCCAGATTCGTTCCGCACGGGCGAAAATGTTAGTAAATTCAACAAGGCTCGTATAGACATATGACATAAAGTGAGCAAAAGAAATGAAAGAACAACCTAATCATGATAAAACAAGTTCAATGTGAAACAAAGAAGTCGTTAATGCAATATCTGGGCAGTAAGACAATATACATATTTTAACATGTAATAAATAATGAGCAATCTTTAATAATAATTGTAACAATTTTATATTAGAAAAATACACGCCCCTGAGCGTAAGACAATGAAGGCTAAAAACATCTACAGAATTGTTATCATGAAACATCTGTATTTTACGAACAACGTAATCATGACAAAAACAAGTTAGATGTGAAACAAAGGAGCCATTATTGTAATGTCTGGGCGCCCACACAATATATATATTTTAACATGAAATAAATAATGAGTAATCGTTAATACTAATTATAACAATTTTACCTTAGAAAAATATATGCCCTTGAGCATAAAGCAATGGAAGCTAAACATACAAAGAATTATTATCATGAAACATCTATAACCATCACAATCATAAAATTACATAGAACAATTAACAACAAAGTACTTAAAGAATATTACCTGCTAACTAATACCGGTTAAACACTTAATTTTCCACTACTTCTATATTTTTCTTGCTTTTTACTCCGCGCTGTTCTCACTTCAACTACCTATCTTCAACTATTTAGGCTTCCTTCCAGAATTCCCTACCTAAGCGCTTGTTTTGTGTGCTTCCTTCTACCGACCGTTAATATTACTTTTTCATTATTGTGCAACATTCATGTAACAGGTGACGTCGAAGTTGATAAGATAAGTACGGTTTTGCACAAGTTATTTAATTTTTTTTCACACTAATAACAAACCGTGTATACGGGGTACCCCCTACAAATAAAGGAACATAGTATTTAAGTTATCCTTAAAACTCAATAATGCATTATACAGTTACAAAACAGAAAAAACAATCATTTTCCAATGTGTAATAAGTACGGGACAACCGCATCTCGTCTTAACCATAGATGTGAATAACAAATAAGTTCATTATAATTTTTTTTTTAAACAAGCCATGCATCGTCATCCAAACTAAACGTGCATGCAAAATTTCAGCTCAATCTGTTGGGGATAACTGTTTTAAAATTCAGTTGCAAGATTTGACCTACACTATCAAGGCAAGTTAAAAAAAAGCTTGTAAAAAAATTTAACTGAAGTTTTGCCCATCTGTGAAACGATTTTGTATGGCTAAAAAGTAAAATATTGGATATTTTTATTTCTGAACAGTTAAGTAGGCCTTACCTAGAGCAAAACAAATTTTTTGATAGATTTTCTAATAAAGTCCGTTATTTATTCAACTGATTTATTCATATTTATTAGTTTTTATTCTTCAAAGTATTTTATTCGAAAAAGTTAATCAAAATTAAAAGTTACCTCCATCTACCAAGTTGGAAGATAGTTGGCCAACTATTATAGGTACTTCTGATTTCTTATGGTGTTGAATAGCAAAATTAAAACCGATTGCCACTAAATAACATATAAGATAATATAAATTTAAATACACCTACACACTACACAGTATGTAGAAATGGAGAAAATAAAAGTAAGTACGCCGATTGCTTATGGAATATGCAAATAAATTTTAGTTTGTGAACAAATTTTCCTAATGAAATTTTTAATATAACTGTACCTACCATATACATAATTATATTAAATATTTTACAGATTTCTTTTTA
Source organism: Anoplophora glabripennis (assembly GCF_000390285.2). Taxonomy (NCBI): domain Eukaryota; kingdom Metazoa; phylum Arthropoda; class Insecta; order Coleoptera; family Cerambycidae; genus Anoplophora; species Anoplophora glabripennis. The sequence continues at coordinate 124,507 of NW_019416545.1, read as the reverse complement.
ACCAAGCAGTCATTCCCCAAAATGACAAATTTCCGAGCAAAATTTTTATGTAATTACACTGTACAAGATCTTGTACATGCCTACTTAACAGTTTTTTGTTTTCATTTGAATGGAAACGGAGTTAGGTACTTTCTTTCAAAAACGGAAAATAAAATTTGTTTACTCTTTTCAAATAAAAAACAAAAGATTTAATAATAATTATTAATGTAATTATTTTTGCCTTATCCATATTAGTTATTTATGTTAGTTAGATATTAATAAGATCAGCTTAGCCTATTTTCGGATATTCCGCTTTCTAGTGTGATCATCCATCAAATGTTCAAAGAATAAATCTGGAAAAAATAATTTTGTTTAAATTTCAATCATAATGTGCCCCATGTTACTAGTCACGCCACTGGTCCACCCTCCTCAGTCTAGGCATGCTTCACCCCTGCCCTTGGCCCCGATAGACCCTTTATTCGTTTATTTATTTATTATTTTATTACTTTTACTTTTCTCCCAGGCAACAAATTTACAACACGACCACGCGACTCTTCCTAAACCGTGACATTTCTCATTTAGACTATTTGTAAACATCACTGTCACTTTTATTTACCAAAACGTAAACATTATAAATACTTTGGAAACTTTTCTGGACCGAATATTAAGTGAATTTTTATCTTCAGTCGGAACGGATTTTCTACGAAATTATTGTGTTCTTTCTCAAGTGAAGTTGAGGGAGTGTTAATAAAGTTATAGCTTTTTTTACCAGGAAATAGGCATACAATTTTTAAGGACATTCTTATTCACTTGACATTAGAATATTTTGTTTTATAAATTCTGTTTTAAAAATTAGCATAAATTATAATTTCCTTTTTTTTAATACACTTTTAATTGATTCTTTGACAGATTAAAATGAAAGGTATTAAAACATCTAAAAATTTGATATAAAATAACCTCTTTCGCCTGCCTTGAAATATCAATTTAAATAAAAAAGTACTTAAAGAATGAAAATTTATTACACAGAATAGTTTTTTTTGCAAGTCACTTGGAGTAGCAATAAATACAATGGGAAAAATAGTATACTAACCAAATTTGCTTATATTATTTTTCTGGGTGGCCTTATAACTTCAGTTCTTATTTTGCCACAAATATAAGAACTATTATTAGGGTTTTCTCTCTTAAAAAGCTTTTGTATTCCTAACAGTTTTCGTGTAATTAATTATTTTTTTAGTGATCACCAACTAATTTTTTTATTTGAGAACAATAGTTCAAGAAAATTATTGGAAATAACAAATTGTAATGACATGTAAATCTGTAATGCTGGGGCCACACTAACGCCTAATGCCGTTAACTATCGCACTATATTGCATTAAACGTAGGTTTAGTCAAGCTTAGGCGATAACACGAATGGCGTCATTTATCGCATTGATGTGGCTATACTAGCATTGTCTATTGCGATATATTAGAGTTTCGAGCATGTTTTAATACGGTCGCATAAAAATGGAGTGGTGTAACGAAAAAATAATATAGTTTTTAGAAGTGTTTCAAACGGATCCTAGACAAAAAGAATAAAATTGTAATTGACGCTCATATAATACAACTGTAAAGCGGCCTTAATCTCCATTTTTTTTGTCATAGGCTAAATTCCTGGGTGAAGGCGTTTGTGCCTCATGGAAGACGCAGGGAAACCTGTTACGGTGCAGAGATTAGCAACCCCAGTATCGAATTGTTCAGGGTGAGCAAGCGGGCTCCCAATCGTCGCCTTCGTCTTCTTCATCTTCTTTTTTCCTAGTGGTTGGTGCTAATAAGTTCCATGGCACCGCGGCCTAATTAGGCCTATTGTGCGCCCCACTACTAGTCCTATTCAGAAAGTAGTTTTGTCCTTTTGATAAAGTCCAAAAGCTTCCTTGCTGACACTTCTCTCAGTTCCATGGGTTCCAAATGAGGTCTCCCCAGGACCGTCACTCTACTACGTGCAAATCCCGGGCACTCGCCCAGGATATGCAGAGAAGTTTCATCCGCCGAATCACATCCTCGGCAGACCGGACTATCTACAAGCTTTAGCTTATGTAGGTGTTTCCTAAAGTGACAGTGTCCCGTTATGAATCCCCTGAGCCGGATTTTATTCAAGCTCAGTAAATCAAACTGTTACAAGAATTCCATCCATGTTTAGGTGATCATGGATACGATCTAGACAAAAGAGCTTTTGCTATGTCTGTCACAAGTATGAGGTTTGTAAGAATAGAAGGAAAAATCTCTCAACTTATTAATGATGTGTAGAAAAGTCTATTTGGTTTTGAACTCCAAAGTGAGGAAGTTGATTGGATTTAAGGAGTATCAAAATATTAAGGAAATGGTGCGTCGGTACCAAGGTAGGCGGGATATAAACATGTTAGCCTATGACTGCTGGTCATTAAAACGAGATTTTTACCATTGACGAGATTGATCGAGAAAACGAAACAGATATCAATTTCGCAGATCTTTTAAGCAAATAATTCGATACTACTCACTTTTCTCGATACTATAATAGTGAGATATAATGATTTCATGTGATCCATAAGGCAGAAATCCTCTTATCTTGAGAGACTGTTCTCCATAATCTCAATCAACACGGACTTACTGTGTAAATAAAGGTACATGAAGCATTAACAGACACATTGGTCTAAAGCTTATTAAATTAGGCTTATTGATACCAGAATTTCGTCATGTCAAAATATTTAACTCGAGAGTCACGGGCTAATGAGAGATAAAGCATTCTTTCTTTAATCTTATTTACTACTCAAATTTTAATACGCATAAGTAAATGCTTAACTTGAGTGTTTTGAATTTAGAACTTAAGAGTATTTAGTAGACCTAATCGGGTGAAATGGACCTCGGATTCGAATTCAGCAACCTCAAAAACGTGGTTTGCTTTGTTGACAACTGATCCTCTATATTTGACATTAAACTAACCTTAACCCAGACCCGATCGAGTCAAACGGACACCCCATTCGGATTCAGCTACCCCAATAACGTATAGATTTGTATGCTTACTTTGTTGGCAATTGATTTTCTACATTTGACCTTGAACTGACCTTAACTCAGACCTGATCGAGTCAATCGGACACCCGATTCGGATTAAGCGGTATCAAAAACATATAGTTTTGTCAGTTTTACTTTGTTGGAAATTGATTTTCAACATTTGACCTTTTTTTAACCTACATTATAAAAAAAAATTGAAATCGGCCAAAAAAACAAAGAAGTTACAGGCTTGTATCACATTTCAGCGCGCATTCCTATTCCTATCCCTATTGTTATTGTTATTATTGTTATTATTGTTATTATTATTATTATTATTATGTAATTACACTGTACAAGATCTTGTACATGCCTACTTAACAGTTTTTTGTTTTCATTTGAATGGAAACGGAGTTAGGTACTTTCTTTCAAAAACGGAAAATAAAATTTGTTTACTCTTTTCAAATAAAAAACAAAAGATTTAATAATAATTATTAATGTAATTATTTTTGCCTTATCCATATTAGTTATTTATGTTAGTTAGATATTAATAAGATCAGCTTAGCCTATTTTCGGATATTCCGCTTTCTAGTGTGATCATCCATCAAATGTTCAAAGAATAAATCTGGAAAAAATAATTTTGTTTAAATTTCAATCATAATGTGCCCCATGTTACTAGTCACGCCACTGGTCCACCCTCCTCAGTCTAGGCATGNATTATTATTACTATTATTATTATTATTATTATTATTAAAAAAATATTTTTGAAGTCGGCCAAAGAAGTTACAGGTTTGTATCACATTTAAGCGCGACACCCTGTATAAATACCATGGTCTTGTTTTTTGAACCTCGAACTTTTTTTTGTGGGGCTGTGTTATTACTCAAAAACCGTTAGAAATACTATTTTGAATAGAGAAAGACCTTGAAAAAGCCTTTATTTTATGATAAAATAAGAGCTGAAGGAGTATGATATCTGTAAAAAATGTTGAAATTTGTAACTATATCAAAAAGTGAACTATATCAAAAAGTGAACTACATCAAAAGTAACATTTATACACAAATATACCAATTTTGTTTCAAATCAGACAAAACGTTTTGGAGTTATTTGTGAACTTTAATTTAATTGCAAACTTTGACACCATCTAGCGGTTAAACGAGGCAACTCTGGATATACGTAAGTTTTGATTATTTTTTTTAAAGATATATATTATTATTAGATCTAGTATTTTCTATTCTATTTCAAAAATTTGAAGCTAATTTAAACAATTTTTTTTCCTTAAATCTTATCAAATGAAGTCAAACAATGTTCTTCAATACCAAAAATTTAGGTATGCAAAATATCTAACCCCACACTTCTAATTACTGATTATGTAGAAATTAACCTACCTATGGACTACTCGACCCAACTAACAATGAAAATTACACCAGCAATTCCAAGTAAAACATATATACTTAATTACCCAAATAAAAAACTAAAAATAATATATCTAAATATAATTAGTACCGGCTATATAAAATATATACCAAATATATTAAAAAATTTTAAATAAGTAGCAGTAACCTTCAAAGCAATATCTTGAATTTTACAATAATACAATCTCCCTTGACAAAGATCAACACGTAAAAAATAGTTACTACCATGAGAACTTTCTGTTTCCACGTTTTACTTAGATTTACTTCATCGTATGAAATTAATAAATATTAATAGAACAAAATAAAACTTCATGCGTTTAAAACAGAATAAAAGATAAGTTTAGTTTGATCCTAACTGTGTGTATTATAACAATCCATATAGACGGGTTATTGAGACATAGTATGCATTCAGCTGCTAGAATCCAAATTAAATTTTGAGGTTTTTACTGTTTTTCGAGAACTACATTGAAGAGAGGTTATATTTTAAAATAATATTACTTTCATTTATTTTAAAAAATGAAAATATTGTCGGACACTTGATACGATCTTATTAAAAAATTGTTATCTCTCTTATTTTCTTGAGAGCCTCCAAAAAATTGTATTTAAATATTTCTTCATTTTACTGTATCGTTTCCACTTAGCTTTATTTTCCGTCAGAGTCTAAAGACATACAACATTGACACTTTTAAAGTTTTTAACGATACAGAAACATAATATTTAACAAAATGTAATAATACAATTTTTTCGATATATTATAGTCCTGATGTAAACAGTTCTGCTCCGTTGCTGCATAGTTACGGCATAATTTTAATAATTAAATATGTTACCCACCCAGACTTAACATCCAAAAGTTACGTCATCGCACAGAAACGGTATGTGAAAATATAGTAGTTAAAAACGTCGACTAACCACAGCGCTTTAAATTTAATAGGCTCCAAAAGGCAGTATAAATATTCCGGGTATATACAATAATAAACATAAATATAGAATCTTGCTGCGTATATGAAATGTTATACTAGATGTATCACAAGACGGTCCTTGTTTTGGTTGCCGTTTTTTTTTTTCGTTTGTGCACATTGGAGAGAACTAATTTATCGCGAATCTGCATGCAGAAGCTGTATTACTGCTGATATTTCGTGTTATCAAGCAGTTATAATCATTCACTGGAGCCAGCGGAAACGGCAATATTGCTCCAAGTTATTTCAACATTGTCACATAAATAAGTATGTATAAATATTAAGGATATGATGTATTCGTCCGTTGCCGTTAAATAACTTTTACAAATCATACTCGTAAATTATCCTTCAAGGATAGATTGGGAAAAAACCTTTGTGAGTTTAATAGGATTGATACAGTGTGTAACAACTATGTTGCGACTAATTTTAAGTAATTGTAAAAGTCTAAACTACTCTATGGGCTACGTGCCCCAACTGTTATTGCATTATACCTCACTAATACCCATATATATACTCATTAAACGGTTAGTAAAAAATAATTATCCAAAATAAAATGGAATGTTTATAGTAAATAGAAAAACACATACCTGATATGTTTACATTCTCAAATAATGCGATGATTCTTAGAAACATCCTATGCTTTCACATTTGACAAAGTTTGATCACATAAAAAACAGCTGCTACAAAGAGATCTTTTTGTTTTCACATTTTACTTGAGATTGTTACAAACCTGCAGTTTTCACAGTTCGATTTGACATAAATTACTCTATCTTGTCATCTTTGAGCAAAACGTGTATGTTATTCAAACTCGAAATTGCTGAGACCTACATTTAACAATCTCATAAGTTTCAGGTGGAATAACCCATATTAATTCATGGGTGAATGCAAAATTGAATGCCCTTTCGACTGATATAAGGTTGTCCATATTTATCTCTAACAGTTTTCCAGAAAAATTAGGTTATTTTTTAAAATCCGAAAAAGTAGGTATGTTACAAAGTCAAGAAGGCCTTGCAAAACCACTTTTCCCTCCCATTTTATCAAGCTTGGGACTGAGAAGTGTCAATATGTACTGGCATGTTTAAAAAGTTGTTAGACAAACAAAAGTAAAAATCACTAACAACAACTAAAACAAAACGTAAAATGAAACAAACTGAAACTTAGGAACTCAACAAGGAGAAGAATACTTAAACCGCTGATTTACATCAATTGCTCGAAGTGTCCTCCATTTTGATTAATACACAACGAATTCGGGTTTTAAAAGACTGTTCAACATTGGTCAGCATGTCTGGCGTAATTTTTTGAAATGCTATTATAATGCGCTGCCGCATATCTTCCGCGGTAATTGGTGGTGTAACATAAATTTTAGTTTTTGTAAATTCCCATAAAAAGAAGTCGCAACTTGTCATATCTGGACACTTTGAAGGCCAACTCACTGGTCCCCCGCGCCCAATCCATCTGTTGGGAAAAGCTTCGTATAAAAACTGACTAACCGCAGCGGTATTATGAGGTGGAGCACCACATTCTTCGAAGTGTAGCTAAAGTAATGTCGCCTAACAAATATTCTAGAGTGTTTGTTAAAAAGTTTAAGTAAACTGCTCCAGTTAGATGCTGGTCAAAAAAAAAAGAATGGTCCAATGATGTGGGTTCCCAAAATTGCTCCCCACACGTTCGTTGGCTATGAGTTGTTCGGAATTGGTGAGGATTTACTGGTGTCATAATAATGGCAATTATGACTATTAACGAAACCATTTTTATAAAAAGTAGCCTCATCGGAGAACATGACAAAAAAATGATCATCTTGATTTAACATCTCAAGTGCCTACTGACAAAACTGCAGTCTACGCTGAAAGTATACTTTTAGTAACTCTTGTAATGTACTGTGCTTTTGTAAAATCCTATGTATCGACGTTGTACTAATACAATCGCAAAACCTTCTTGACGGTGTTACATAGCTACTTTTAAGGACTTTAGAAAAGAACAAGATTTTTCTGGAAAACTATTAGAGATAAGTATAGACAACCTTATATCAGTCGAAAGGGCATTCAATTTTGCAATCACCCATGACAAATAATATGGGTCATTCCATTTGAAAAAAAAACTTTTTCACCTAGCAAGATTATTAACATGGGTCTCAGTATTTCCGAGTCTGAATAACGTACACGTTTTGCTCACAAATGACAAGATAGAGTAATTTATGCCAAAACGAACTATGAAATCTGCAGGTTTTTAACTCTTCGGTTTAGATGATATCTAGCCTCATTTAGTGAACTCAAATCGTTATTTTTTTTTAAACAACTGAATACCTCGAAAACAGTAAGTTTTAAATACCATGTACATTTAATAAACTCTGCCTAATATTAACTAAGGAATTCAAAAAATGCAATAATATACAGGATGTTCCTCTTAAAATAACAAAGTTTTGTAGCGCCCAAGCAAAACTGAACACCTTTTAAAGTGTTTAAAGCCCACATGATTCCAGCCAACTTTTATTAAAACCAGTTTTTATAAATTTTACAGTTAGAGAGTTATAGAAGAATCCCTCTTAGGTAGAACACCCCGTGTGTATTTATGAAAAATATCATATTGAATTCAAATTTTTGAGTCTTAAATATTGTTCATAAAATATTGTCAAGTTACTTATTTGTTGCGTTGCTTTAGCTTTTTCTTTATTTATTGGACTATTTTGCCACCTGCGAACAAACTGAAAAAATTTATGAAATTAATTCTGGGGCCAAAAGGGTTTTTTATAAAAGTAGTTTTGCCTAACCAAAAATGTATATAGCACACTTCAATAAGCTGTTGATGTTTCGAAATTCAGTATGTTTTCATTACCAGAACTTGGAATAACACTTCGTTTTAAATTAAATCAATAAATTAAATTAAATTGTATATCAAAAGTTCTGATAAATCTCGATTTTCGAAACAACGATTTATTGAAGGGATTTATTTAAACATTTAAAAAAGGTCGCATATCTTCTTGTCTAGCACATGTCTCACAAAATTGAAGAGTTTCTTGGAAAGATACAATACCATGCTACAAACATTGGATATACGTTTTGTCTATGGATATAGGTAATCCATTTAGAGAGTATTTAGGCTCAGATGATATTCTACTGCCGTGACGTCGTATTCCTAAAACTTCCAATTAAAAAAGTTTTTCTAAAAACAAACAGCAAACAAAATGAGCGACTTCTCTCCCCATATCCGCTCATCAATAAAACTTCGATACAAGTCGTCTTGGTTAAACAGGGCATTTTCTTATTTTTGGTTTTTAATTACGTTGCAAACAAGTACTAACAAATCAATCACATTCAGTTCATATTGACCAAAAAACTATCGAGCAGGTGATAAGGTATGGAATTGTTATTGTGGCTTATCGAGTAAGAAAAAAGTGTATACGTTAAAGAAGTTTCAGTAAACATTTCCTTATTTTATTTTTTTCCGACACATTGCTTATAAAAAGTAACAAAAAAAATACGTTATTGTATTTACAATTGACAAAACTTTAAAATAGAAAATTACCTTTACATTAAAAAAAGTGTGGTATTGCTGCAACCCTCTTTGTATATGCTCCATTAAAAATAAAAATTGAAGTGTTTCAGGAATTTTGGGACAAACCTTTATTTATTAAGTTAAAGAATTTGTTGCAGTTAAACTTTCCACTCTATATGTAAAATTATTAAAATTCTAAGCAGTTGCCAAAATTATTAACCAAAACCATGGGTACACTGACTTGTGTTACTTGAAATTAAATATCTAACAAACCATTGGTAGTGACGTCACTAAAAGATGAAGCATCAAATATGAGGCTTTGTATTACAGGTGGCTAAAAGTTGCATGCTGAAAAATTAATGAAGAAACAAGTTGTGACATGAACAAATTTTTATAAAATATTTTTTAATGGAAAATTCGATACAACTAAATGTCACAGTGGTAAACAACCCTGTACATTTCTGGCTATCTACTAAGTGATTCATGACACACGAACCGGCGTAATTCTAAGGGGGCGCGAGCTTAGCATGTCGCAAATGACTTTTTAACTGTAATCCGGTTATTAAAATGACTAAACGGAATATGTTTATCAGATAAAAGGCTCCCTTTCTTGTCACAGTAATTGTCACCGCTCCGATATAATCTCCCCATATTGCCGCTGTTATTTCAGGAAATCCGCCATCAAGAGGCCCTGATAACGTACACAACAAGTGTAGGGATCAAGGTTGTAAAACTCTTTAAAAGTTAATATGAAAACATAATCTCCACAAAACTGATAATTAAAAGCAAAACGTGGTTCACTTGTAGCAATATTAAGTTCCAAATAGCAAAACTGTGTCCGCAGCTCTGTACAACAGATGGCTGAGATAAACAGGCTTAGCATTAATTTCTACATACAATATTCCTCTATTAGGTTTACTAATTTATATATTTTGTATTTACTGGATTTATTTTGTAGATAATTTGTCCTTTCTGTCGCACGATAATTGATAATAATGATGTCGATTTCGCCTGAACGTATCCATTTGTGGAAATCCTATTATTTGGCTTGACATTTTAATTAAAGCGGGAAATCAGGGTACTCGCATAAACAAATAATAACCGTTATCGTTCCGCTGTCTGAACATATTATTAAATACAAATGTTTAACAGTTAAATTAACAAATCTGTGCACGGCAATAAATGTATTTGAATATATGCCTAACGCGTCATACTTCTGTTAGAGATTTGGTCTTGTTGGAATTGCGATAAAATGTACCACGATAAACAAAAAAATATATAATATAAAGAGAATGAAACGTATCTGCGAGATTTATGCAAACTGATACGGAGGATTTTTAAAACGACTATTTCACAAAAGCCAAAATGCACCTACAGTGTGACCCATTTGAAACCGGCTCGCCCTCAAAAAAATTACTTACAGGGTGATTTTGACAATTTTTTTGGATTGTAGAAGAGAAAAGTGTCTTTAGGACCAAGTGTCATCTTTTTTGTACAAAAACAAAGGTCTACCAGATCATTTTTGGGGAGTAAAAACTGAAAAAACTTTTGTGCTTACAAAATATTTTCTCATTCAGATATGTTGCTAATTTACGGCGAGTCACAAAAAAATTCAAAGCTGTAGAGTTATATCGAGAAAGGTATTCAGAGCGTCTCATTCCTGATCGTAGAACCTTTACAAGATTGGAGGCGACCTTCCGACGAAATGCAGATGCATTTTCTGTTCTGAAAAACCAAATAATTGACCGAAGGTTAAGAAACAATATTAATACAGCTAAACTGTTACAGTATTTCGAATAAAATTCATGAAATTCCAAACGGCAGGCTAGCCGGGAATTGAATTTGGATAAATCAGCCGTTTAACGAATTTTAAAGTTCATTGGTATCATGACTACAAAATTCTCAATTTGGAGTATTTGCCTGAGCGTCACATTGAAAAGCAACTTAATTTTATAGCTCACATTGTAGTAAATGTAGAAACTGATGATCAGAACCTTTTTCGGCACGTTCTTTGGACAGACGAAAGTCGGTTTGTCAGTAATGGTTTGACAAAAGTCATAACGAACACTACTGGTTCCACATTATAAATCCAGCCTAAAACCAAGGCCATTTTGGAATAAATGTATGGTGCGGCATCATCGGTACGCATTTAATTGGGGTTTATTTTTATGAACATAAATTGAATAGCGTGAGTTACCTAAATTTCCTACAGGAAGAACTTCCTGCACTTCTGGGCAATGTACCTTTGTAAAAAATGGCAGCTATGCATAAAATTGAAACATGTATTCTTATTAACATACTCCTATAAGATTTTGTGGAATTTTCTAATTAAAAGTTAATTTCAGCAAAAGGTTTTATTAAAAACTTAACAAGACTTAAAATACTGCATCATGAGATCGAATTTTGATTGTATCAACAATAATACTTTTGTCTCGTAGCGAATGGCAGAATTTTTTTAAATGTAAAAGTTTTAGCGCATGAACCATTGACATGAGCAAGAATTCGTATAAAGAAATAAATTTGTGAGGTTGCCTATATTTGGGCAAGATATTTTATATTAATTTCGTCAAAATCTATTATGAAAACCGTTAAAAATTTAACATGCAATAATTACAGAATAGGCAGAACATTTTGCATATTACAAAAAATGTCAAGTCAATTACTTCCATAGAAAATTTTTGATAAGTATTAACTTTTGAAACATTGATAGTGTTTAGTGTTGTTTTCTAAAAATGATATGAAATATCTATATTCTATGAAATGAAATATTGTAGCAAAACAATTTGGGAAAGATATTAAATGGGTGTTAAATAATTTAATTATGTTATAGCAACTTTATAATCTTCGATTTGATAACCAAAGTACGACGTGTTATACAGGGTGTTCCTAAATAAGTGTCGCAACGGAAAACTATAAATTCCTCTTGAAAAAAGAATAATTCTTTTCCTCTTCCATTTTTCTCTCCGGGTTTTCGTTTTCGAGATACACGGTGTCAAAATTTTCATTTTTTTTTTAATTTTTGCCAATTTCTTAAGAACCGTTTGAACTATAGGACTGAATTTTTGTACACGCATTACCACTATTAATAGCCACTTTTTCGCACTTTTCATTGAACGTGCCAGTGGTGGAGATTTTAAGGTATCGTCAGGGATACCCCCACCTAACTTTTACGCCACTGGAAAAATTGACACGTGACAGCAAATTCTGAAGCGCCAATGAATTTTACACAAAAAGAGTTCTCTTGGTTCATTGCTCTAAAGTCTACCGTTTTCAACAAGAATGACTTTTTATGAAGAAAAACAAACATTTTGCTAACGTTTCGAAAATCTTTTGTGATTCAAAAGATAGGTAGTAATAATTAACAATTTTAACGAAATTTAACAACATTTGCTGCAAGTAGCTATTAATAGTGGTAACGTATGTACAAAAGCTCAGTCCTGTAGTTCAAACAGTTCCTAAGATATTGGCAAAAATCTGAAAAAAAGTTTACCGTGTATCTCGAAAACGAAAGCTCGGAGAGAAAAATGGAAGAGGAAAAATATGTTTCTCTTTTCAAGGGGAATTTACAGTTTTCCGTTGCGACACTTATTTAGGAACACCCTGTATTTATTTGATGTACAAGTACAAAGGAAGTTCTAAGACAAATCTTTCCTAAAATTATTTTTCTTGAATTATATTGTTAATTTTAAAAAGAAAATACAGAAATTGTAATAAAATACAACATAAAATAAGAACACTAGCCTTAAAGATATTAACTGAAACTTATTAACTAATATATACAAAATGCAAAGTTTTATTTCCATGAAACAATAAATCACACTTTACTTGTTAGCACCTATTTACAATATGCATATTTGTACGAAAAAGTGGAAAAAATATTTCAACACAGTAATATTTTTACAAAAATGGGAGAAAGGAGATAAGAAGTGTAAATTTATTACGAGAGTGTTAAAGTAACCATAACATTGGATGTAGTGGCCGAAGATTTGTTTATAAGATGTGAACCAACCATATGGCTCCCGCCTAAGGAGCTGGTGGTTTAGAAACACAAAGAAGTGTCCGTCAAGAGCCCGACGAATGAACTTGTCAATAAATTATCACCGTAAGGCTTTAGTAAGTACCAACCCGTGGTGTGAGATTTTAAGAAATTATACGTAGATGACAAAAAAGTTAAACAGGATGAGAATAAAGAAATTGGATGACTTCTATGTTTACATTTATATAAAGTGTGAGAAAATATGAAAGATGGTAAAAGTGATATCTTTATTTGGATTTTCTAGAAAAAATAATTATGATTAAATGATTCTGATTTTATTAGATGTTAAATGTCTCATTAATGAAAAAACTTATACTTATTACAATGTGGACAGTCCATACCATATTTGTTCAGATCAAATTCCAAGAAGACCTCTGCATCACATTCATGGAATTAACCTCATTCGACACCAGAGGTAGAAAACATTACCCCTGCTGCGGTAAATTGTTACTGTCGCTGCGATAACAGACTATACATACCTAATTTAAACTGCACATATTGACTCGTACAAAATATTTAATTCGTAATATACGCAGGATGTACGAGGTCTGTTCAAAAAATAATCGAATTTTAGTCATTTAAACTTTATTATTATTGTTATACATTATTGGTCCTTATCTCCTTCAAAGTACTCCCCTCCTCTATTCACATACTTTTCGCAGCGGTGTTTCCATTTCGCGAAATAGTCCTGGATAGCTTTATTTAAAATTGGCTTTAAAGTCTGTGACGAATTTGCTTTGATGTCATCAATAGTTTGAAAACGGCATCTTTTCAGCACAATATTAATTTGATATAAGAAAAAATCGCAAGGAGCCAGGTCTGGCAAGTACGGAGGCTGAGGGACAGTAATCTGACGAATAAGTTTTCTCTTTTTGCAGGTCTTTTCACGTAATCGTCGTAAAACGGTTCACTGTTTCTCCTTGAGGCAAGAATTCAAAATGCACGATTCCATTAATCGACGATTTGCACGCACCAGATATTTGACTTTCTGAACGTGGCAATCATCAGTTAACATCGAAATCCTTCCTGGTCGAGGATCATCATCAATTGACTGACGTGAAAACCATTCGTGACATTACGTACGACCCGAAGCATCATCTCCGTAAGCTTGTTTCAAAAGTTGAAACATCTTAACATTTTTCCCAATTTCATGCAATTTTTTTTGCATCGTTCCCAAAAATCGCACAATTTAAAAATCTTCATTGATAATTAAACAGGTTGTACTGAAATAACAATATCATGAAAACTAAATGTGATACCAACAATCCAAGAACATGCGTTTACAGGAGAGGTTATGCGCAATACAATGCTGTCAACCGCATGTCACTAAACATCTCCATTAGTGCATTATTTTCTGAACAAACCTCGTACTCAAGAATCTGAAATGAACTAGTGATTTATTTGAGATATATTAACTTAATTTTCTTTAGACTACTATGCTAAGCTACTAAAAAATTGACATTTTGGAAAGAGATATTTTGTATTAAACCTACATTATTTTTTTAAATTGATGTTTTTGTACCTTAATCGACTAGCGGGATATTATTATAACGTTATGTTTTATTAAATTGGAAATTTTATATCAATTCTTTTCTCGACAACTGAAACATAAAATTGTCGAATAAACAGAAATTTTAGATTGAATATATTTGAAATAGACACAAACATTGTATGAATTACTGTAATGAATGTTGTAATTAATAAATTTTCACAATAAAATGCCTCGACTGTTAAAATTATGACAAAAAGTGAATGTGCATATTCATAAAACTATTTAAATGCACTCATGTAGCACAATTATATTATAAAAAACAATAAAGAACCATGTTACAATATTAAATGTCAATTAAAAATTCTGGCATAAGCACATTTAATAGTAATAGTGAAATTTTGACAAGTCATCGACGGATGATGAAGGTTTTTCACATGTAATACTGATTCATGCAATAAAACTGGTATATAAACAAAGCATAGTATACCTGTAAGCAGAATGTATGTGTGGAATTCAACCTATGCATCTGTGAAAACTTTTATGTATCATATAAATGTTGACATTTGTTTTTCCGTTAGAATTTGTAAATTGTTAATTGTAACTGCAGAATCATATGTGCAGAATGTAAAAGACCCTCATAACTTAATAAACTGTGTTTAAACTCCAACCAAAGTTCAAATTGTTGTGTAGACTTTATAATACTTAATGGAACGGAGTACTTTGAAATTTTCGTTCGTTTACATCTGAAAAACGAGTAAAGACTGTATGAAAGGTGTTAAAAAGGTTGTACTAAAGACAGTGAAAGGTCAGACATGCTAAAAATTAATCTATTTATCAAAATTTGGTTGAAATTTGTAAATATAAGTAAAATTTTGGCATAACTTTTAACTTAACCTAGAAACGTGAAATTGATGCCAAAAGATGCAAAAAAATGCAAGGAAGCTGAAAACGTAAATTTCATGCATCATAATTCAGTACAAAAGTCAGTATTTGCATAAATAAAATTTTCAAAAATGTTTGGTATTGTTGCTATAGAGATTTTCACTTGTTTTTCACGTTTCTTAAAACTAATCTCCGGGCTCGAGGTAGCGAGTCTTCCATGTTTACCTGTAGCAGTAACATCGCTAGTTTGCTCCTAGAAAAAACAATTGCTATCAATTAAAATCAACAAGTTAGTGAAAAGTTTATACTTATCGAGCCATCTTGGTGGTGAAATGTCGTGAACAGATACAGCTGTCAAAAGTCTGAAAGTCACATTAGTAGAAGTGACATAAGCACTGTAACAGTAGAATTTAGAGGGGGAATTTCTTGTTTATTTAATCTAGTATAAAGAATATAACATTTGTAAATTGTAAAAAAAAACCACAACCAGTAAAATCTTGTAATATATCGATATTTTGTACCTTAAACATATCTTTCATTTAGAGAAATTAGAGTAAGAAATCAATATATAAAATTTTAGTACAGATATAAATAAAACAAAAAAGGAACCCACACGCTGAGAAAGTCTCATATCATAACAATATCAATAACAACTACATATAAAAAAAATAATGGCGTCCACAACAACATAATAATAATATAACATTTCGAAATAAATGGCATAATTTTAAGAAAATTTTCTTGTGATATCAAAACAACTGAGTGTTGCATTTTGTAGCTGGTAGAGAGCGACCTGCTAATTCGGAGGTACTAGGAAAGCAAAACCTTTGTATACGTCTGGTGGGTTAGGTTGATAAATGATCCCAATTTTCAATATTGCAAGTATAATTCAATACTGCTCAGAGTATTTATCCGCCAAGTAGTATTTTCTCGTAATTTATCCAATTTTGGTATGATTTTTAAATAAAAGGTTGACATTAATTGCCTTAAAGTTACTGCAAACTGTCCCCGGTATGATTTTCTTTAGAACGCCTACCTTAACGACCAACGGCTGTCACTACTTTAATTTAGAACATGACAGCACGTGATGTGTATGTTTCAACTTTTAAGATTATCCATGAAATGTAATGTAATAAATGAAATCAAGCATATTTTGTTATATAAATTTTGTGTATTCTTCCCTTTAAATTTTTCGAGAAAACCAAGTACTTATACATATTATGGTTTTAATCTATTAGATTTCAGAGGCCGATAGAATAGCAAAAATAATATTTGTTTTAAAATATATTTCGAAATCTCAACCGTTTTCGAGAAACAAGAGTTAAAAGTCCCTAAAATATTTTATTTGCTGTAAATTATTGAAATAATATTTGAAATAGTTGAATTAAATTTGGTTACGTTAGGTAAAGTTTCTATAAACTAATGTAACAACAACACTCTTGTGCAACCAGTGACGGAGATAGATGGGAGACACCGTCATTAAGTACATCGAATCTCGAATATTTTATGAATTCAATAAATTCATTTCATTGCCAAATTCTCGTACATCAAATTTAGTTCAAATACCTCTATTATTTCAGATACTATTTACAGTAAATAAAATTCTAACAGCCTGTACGTCGAAAAAAGCTGGGATTTCGAAATAAGTTTGTACGACAAAGTACCATTATCTTTTGTTGTTCTATATCCGTCTCAGACTTCTGATATATTAAAACTATGACATTCTGTAAATAGTTTGATTAAGAATAAAAATATCAGACTAAATAAAAAAATATATTAATTAAATGTGGCATGTTGATAAAGATATCTTAAATACCTACTTTCTCTGACTTTTGTTATAGATGTCTTTAAGTGCTGGATAGTGGACCCCTGATCATCCTGAACATCGATTTATTTTACTATATCTGCAGTAGGTAAGTGATCTCGTCAAAATTAATAGTCGCATTTAAAATTCAACTGTGTAACTATAATTATCTAAACTACATTTTTCAACACAAAAGAATTTTTAAAGATTTGTTGTCTTTTAACAAATTTTGATTTTGCTATGGATTTCGAATAAAACGAGACTATCTTAAACCATAAATGTACTGAAATACAATACTGTTCCAGAATTTTGTTTCTGAAAATTGTGAGAAAAGTGGAGTGTTCCTTTAATTCTTTTAAAAACTTTGATCGCTTGGGACAGAAAAGCGGCTTGATGCATCAACTTGTCAATTTGCAAGGTTATTGTGGGAATATTTATCTGTAAAATTTTCTCTCAACGTTAGTCTTGTCTTTTTATAAATATTTGTAAATTAACGGTAGATTTAAAAAAAAGCTGTAAAAAGTAATTTTTTGAACTTTTCGATGTCACGGATGAAAAAAAAATTCTTGGAAAACCAAGACAGGTTCTTGTAGAGAAGTTATTCAAGTTTTAAAAACTACCCGTGTATTTACTGTGCAATGATTTTTTGCAGAGATATCGACAACAAAATTGTTATTTTTCTTCAACCATCGATATCTCGGCAACCAATAGTCGCACGGAGACTTTTCAAAAATCAAATTGAAACTGAATAAACAGTAAGCTAAATGACCTCTGTATTGATTGAGATCGAAAAAAATTTCCTAAGTCAATGGACAGTCGTAAAAAAAATTTTGGATTTTTTTATTTTTATTTTGATTACTTGATAACCGTAGTTCAAAATAATTTTGATCTTGAAACTAGAGACTTAAAGCTTTAAAAGGTTTTTTTTGTTTATCTAGATACGATCATTTTTCACATTCATGAAAATTTTTTGTTCCTATAATTTTTTCCAGTAGTGTACATTGTATTCTATTACAAATTTACATGTGTAGCTTTAACACAGGCTGTAGGTAACTTTCAACAAATAGAAAAAATGTCTTCCATATTTATAGGAACGCCGGCTTGTGGCTTCACAAAAAAGTATTTTTTTGTATAAATTATGTTTATTTTTTATATCAACTTTATTTATATTTTGCTTTCTATGCGTTAATCTAGTAATTAAGACTCTTTTGAAAAATCTTTGTTCCAAAACCTATGAAAATACGAACATTTTACCGGTGTAATTTTAGTTTTAAATGTGTCGCTTTTAACCAAATATGCATAAATAAATAGGGTGTTTATTAAGTACTTGTACAAACTTTAAAGTGTGAATCTTTGACTAATTTTATGATAAAACGTTCATATGAACATGGATCCGCAATGGATTGGTTCTTGAGATACAGGTACAGGGCGTCCAAAAAACTTTTCTAAAAAATGTCATAGGCCTACAGCAGTGCCGATTGAAATTCAGCAATACTAGCACAGTGTCATTGGTGCTAGCTGTAGATATTACATTACAAAATTTTCTAAAGTTATTTTATTACACGTTCTAAAAATAATACAATTTTTTTTTCGGACCAACGTTTATAAAAAGTTTTTTGCTTATTTTTACATGAAGAATATCCCTTTAGAGTTCCTGTATTTCCTCATGGGATACCCTTTGGTTTATCACAGTTTTGGGGTACTTCCATTGCAAGATCCGAACTTTCAGAAGCTCTTATATTATTTCCAGAATTTTACATTTTTTTAACTTCCAAAAGGCTTAAGTAAGAAAAAACAATACAGGTACCTACGCAAATTTATGTTTGGCTATAATTCCACCACATATCTCAGACTCTATTGTTCACCAGCGGCCACCTTCTTTTGTTAAAAATGGTATCTGGATCCAAAGAAGCTCTCATAAAAAATCCTCCGCTACTCCTTTGTCCTGAGCAGTTCCTGGTAGCGCTAAATTCAACAAACACGTAAATTTTAAAGTTCCTATTCTGTTCCACCCATAAAAAAACTCATTTCACTTTTACGAATATGTGAACCCATTAATCTTACTTGTTGCCGGTATTGATGGACATTAAAAATTTTCGACTTCTATAGACTTAGCAAGTGTGATTTTAAAGTACAATCGATCCTATAAATGAGAGTTGGGTGAGATTAAGACGGAGGCAGAAAGATTAGATGGGCGACTGTATACCAATACATAAAAAATGGCCGTAACTGCATAGGTACTAAAATATTTACGTCCGCACATAAAATCAAGAGTTTTGGTTATTTTTATAGATTTTGAGGATTATGTGGATAAATTTGCTTTGACACCAACCGAACGCTATTGTTTGTAGTTAATGGATATTATAAAATTATAATTATATTACACATTTTACGGGTTCTTAATACATCATGAGATGGATGGTGTGTCGAAGGCGGATATTGGCTTGCTTCTTTCTCTAAACGCTTTAAACAGGATGTTTTATAAAAGTGGCGTGTGGTAAATTAGGCAGATAATTTTTTCAGAATATTTAATTTTTAATAAACAATAATTACACAACCCCACAAAAAAAGTTCTGTACCAGACCAGACCAGTACATAAATAAGATAAAATAGTAAATCCCTAGTAAATCTGTTTTTGGACTGCGGACTCGGATTCATCAAAAAATACACAAAATCTATGTACCCATTCGTCCCTATTATCACGTAGAGGCGTATGTGTATATCTATTTCTTGGATTATACGCCCCTACATGATAAGAGGGACGAATAACTGGTACATATCCTTTTTTGTGAGGCTGTGTTATCCCATTAAGTAGTTTACAAACAAAAACGAAATATCAGAAAAAAAATGAGTCAGATATTTTCGTTTCTAGGTCGCAAAATGCAGTGGATGTTTTTTTACTCGGTGGTGCAACCAAAAAACTATTCGATAATGCAGAAGCGACTTCGCAACTATGTATTAAACAATATTTTTTTCGAGAACTTCTTCGAAATACTGTTGTTTTCGAAAAAAATAAGTAAAAATTTTGACATTACAATACAGGGTGTTTGTAAATAAGTGCAGAGTATTTTAGGGGGTGGTTGTCGAAGTTATTTTGTGAGAAAAAGTTCTTATGAACGTACATCGAAATATGCTTCGTTTCCGAGATATAGAGTGTTTAAATTTTAATTTTTTATTTATTTTTATTAATTATTTCAGTTTTCAAAGATATTGACTCGAATTTTGAAAAACGCTTTGGAGGGATAAATGTGCATTTTTTGGGGTGATCGAATATTTCTACTTGCACCAGTAAAGTTCATGCGAGAATGCCACTTTTTTTTAATAAAAAAATGGTACTTCACTGACTTTTTCCCATTTTGATATTTTTTTAGAAATCCGTCATCAATTCTGATTGAAATTGGTCTCTTCAATTTTTTTCGTAGGATCCACCATTTTTGAGAAAAAAAAATAAAACATATTTTATTGCAAGTTTTGTATTTTTAATTTCTATTGATACAATATTTAGTAGGTTGCTGTCAGTATTTCTAAATAAAATACAACCATCAAATTTTGAGTCAATATATTTAAAAGCCTTTAAAATAATTAATAAAAATAAATAAAAAATTAAAATTCAAACACCCTGTATCTCGGAAAGGAAGTATAATTCGACCTACGTTTATATAAACTTTTTTCACAAAATAACTTCGGCAACCACCTCCTAAAATATTTCGCACTTATTTACAAACACCCTGTAGGTATAGATTAATTTGACATTTATAGTCGCTGGTATCTATGCGGTCGACTATTTCCTAAAATAAGATAGCTACCGAAAACTCATAAACGTTTTAGAGATTTTTAAAATCTATTACAATTTAAAAAAATTAAGTATACGGTATCAATCAAAAAGTAATGACGAAACAAAGTTGTTTTTCTTTAATGGAACACCCTGTATATTATTACATATTTCAATTCTTCTCGAAATTCTAAACAAAATTCATAAAGCACATCATGTACCTAAATTAACCGTTTTCTAGATATTGAACCTTGAAAATCATTTTCTTATAAATTATACAAATATATTTTAATTCATTAATAGTCCAGTAACCACGTGAATTTAGCTGGAAAAATTTGGGTGATTATATGTAGGTATTTTGAACCGTTTTTTTCGATTTTTTATTTTGCCACCTCGTATCTTTGCCGCTGGCGCTGTTTTTCAAAGAAAAAAGTGACCTGAAACCAATTCTTGTATATATCTTGTTTCTGGTCGATTTTACAACAAAAATGATCCTGTATTAAATTAAAGTACACAATTTCCTCCACGTAATAGGTGCCTCTCATTTGTTTCATAAAACTAACCGTTTTCACGTACGAGAATTACAAAGTTTATCAAGTACGTAGTGTGTAAAACAATACGCATTTAATGTGTTAAGCCTGCCACTAGGATGCAACAGTTGACGACGTCGTCTCTTTTTAATCAGGACAAGCTCAAAATTCTGAATGTGTTGCAAAAAAATCCTAATCTTCACGAAGTTATAAAAGTATTTAAAGGAAAAGATGCTGACAAAGAAAATGTAGCTAAAGTTGGAGAATACTTTCTTCTCAGACTTTACAGGTACAATAAAAAGGAATTTATACCTTTGAACACTTATAGGCACCAATACTTCATAAAATCAGCATACAGGAATAAATTTAACTTCACTTCATGGCCTCCTACAGAAGCAGCAGCAAGACAACATTCGTTTCGAACGTATCATTAGGTACATCAATGGATTGGTAACGAAAACCTGCAGATCAATGGGGATGGAAGAAAGACAAAAATGGTCTTGTTCCTTCTTGTTCCTCTAACTACACTCCAAGTCCCTGCTCCAAAAGTTCTTCTTAAACTAATTTCTTGTAAATGCAAGAAAGGATGTCGGGGAGCATGTGTATGTAGAGAAGCAGAACTCAACTGTTCTATAATTTGCTCAAACTATGACAATAGATGTGATAACAAGCCTCAAGCATTGGAAGGTAATGATGACGATGACGACACTGATACGATCTTAGAACCACTGTGTAATGAAATCGATACAGAACGTAGAGAAGAAGCTAATGCGCCAGAAGTATTTCTCCCACACGACTCTGAGACTTCGTTGTCTTCAACTATCAAAAACATCGATAAAGCTGGTCCCTCAGGGGTATCAAAGCGAAAGAAGTTCTTGTATGACGACATTTGTTAGTCTTTTATCCAAAACGGGACAATTTTATGAAAAAAATAATTAGAACCTATTTTGTAGCAAATTATCTGGTCTTTAATTTGTTACATAATTATTTTTGCTGTAAAGCAACGAGAAACGAGATATCTTAAAAAATCTCTTTTTTCCCATTTATTACAATATGTCAGAAATAAAAAGCTCTAAATACGTAAAATTGCTGAATATCAACTTTCGCAAGTTTTCCGGCTAAAGGTAATTTTCAGCACATATTTACTAGACTATAAGCTTATAGTCCATCAACTAATAGCTGTTTTACATTGACAATTTATTGATTAATTAATTCATGAAGTCGCTTCACCAAGAAATTAGACAAGTGTAATGCACCAAATCTGCTGTCAAATAACTTGAATGAATTTATTCATCAAGTTCTTGACGAATTAGAGCATGTTCTAATTTTCGTCAATTTCTTCGTGAGGTTCAGAAGTACCAACCCAACAGATTTCCAGCCTCACATCAGTAATGAGGTTATGTTATTGGAATATGTAATAATTGTGTGGCGTCGTACTAGTTTTGCATTATTTTTACTGATTTGTTACTTACAAAAACTAATATTTATATAATATGTGCCAGAACGGTACCGCTGTTGTATCACTACAATTATGAGTGGAAAGGTGGCATTCATTAAATTTATTTGCTTCTTTGATTCATTGGTAGAACTGATTCATACGTCAAAAAACTTGACAAAGTCTGTAGCAGTGTAAAACCACACTGTTTACCAATAAATTCGTGAATTAATTCATGAAGAACCTCGTCAATTTATTCATGAATAAATTGTCAATGTAAAACAGCTATTACCTTTAAAAGTTTCTAGCTCCATAACAACGCCGCGTCGTTCTTTTGTCTAATAGTGATTATCTTGACAGCACATGTCAAAAATACATTTACTGTGAATAATTTTCTCGCAAACATGGCACGTTTAATTGAAACCGAGCGTATTGAAGTTTTAATGATCATAGGATATGGTGATAGAAAACGAAGTAGTGCATATTTTATTAATTAAAAATAACTCATTTATGAACATGCTTTTTCAATACAAACTGGAAAACGACGTTCATAAACTAGTTCATAAATCTATAAAACATTATTGTGCTTCATTTAAATAAAGTAAAAAAACAACAAGTAAAGAAACAAATTAGTATTTCATATTTTTAATAGACTAAATATTTTGTTGAATAGCTTACTATTGTCAACCTCGGTTGGGGCTGTAGCGACTTTTAAAGTTGCAATTTTTTCTCGTTGTGCTTTCAATCTTGCAACCCGCGAAAGTGCGTTGAGATTTTGTTTTTTTTTCTATATATTGAAGGAAATATAGTGAGGTTATAAGATTCGATCTGGGAATTATTGGATTTTTCTCTTTCAATAATATGAACACTGCAAATCCTAGAATTTTCTCCGGAAAGCCACGGTTTTTCATCACTCCTGTAAATAAAAAGTTGTTCATCAAATCGTAATAATATTCAACAACATATTTAGTCTATTAAAAATATGAAACATTAATTTATGATTCTACACATATTTTATTTTATATTCTGTGTTAACCTGAAATTGATGAAATTGAAATAATATATTTTGAATAGAAAAAGATTATATAAAAGTTATTATTATTAATATTTTTTTAAAAAAATGACAATTATTACATTTTGTATGTGATGATTTTGAATGATGGTCTTGAATGATGATTTGAGATGTTAAAAAATATAAATTAATTACCTTTGACGATGCACTTCTACAATCCATTTTCTTTTCCTATCTAATTCATAAGAATGTCCAGGAAAACGGAAAAAATTGTAATTCTGGATTTTCACCCTCTATATTTTCATAATTATTAACAACACAACTTACCTCTCGATTGTTTTCTTTATTCATTTTATTTAATAATAAATTCTTATTAAAATCCACTTATAGCATATGACACTGAGTCTTCCTCTCAACATTTAAAAAAATAAGCACGAGTTGGCGCAAACGCTGTGCGTCAAAGATACTTTACTAGCGTATAAGGAACAATAAAATTCAAAGATAAGTTTTATTAAAGTATTTTATTACATAATTGTTTTTCTTACAGTGAACTTCTCTTGAAACGAGGGTTACGTCCTGATAGATTATTAAAATAATGATTATTCTGCAATCCTTGGAATTGATATAATGAGGATCGTATTCTCTACCGTCCATTTAACATTGTTATAATCTAAAGATCCTGGCAAACTAGCTGAATAAGCAAAAGTACTCATATCGGTAAACCCATTTACATTGGTCATATGTGTAGCTCTGACCTAAAATGAGAATAATGTGGAATTCATTAAAAAAGTTGATTATTTATTTACCTTTAAATGGTTCTCATCGATTCGCACAACGATTTCATTCCGCTTATATTTGTAATTAAGTTTAAAACGGAGTTTGTAGATATCTCCATACTCAGTTGATGAATTGCTGTCACTAAAATTAAGAAATTAAATAAATATTTTAAATGAGATTCCATGCGAAAAAATTATGTTCTTAATTTTTTGATAACAAACAAGTGTTACATAGACACCATATGTCTCAATAAACAATAGGTTGAGACGGGTGTTCGGAAGCGAATTGACTATATTTCAGGATGGGAATAACAATAACATAATTTCGGTCAAATTAGCTTAATATAATTTTATTTCATTAAAATGTTTTTATTTAAATATTTTATTTATAACCGCGTCACTATAGCCAAACATGAATATATCCTTATTTTTTTTACCTAAAATTTAATGGGCGCTAAAGCCAACTTGATCTTTTGATGTTTGCCTTATCTTTTTTGTTGATAGACTAGCACCGGTTATATGTTTTCCCGCAGGTACCGACTCAACGGGGAAGATATCCAGTGTGCAACCATCGTCAAACACCTAGGGGTACCTTGATCGCACCTTGGCGTAAAGTCGCACGTCGCCGTCAATACCGTAGTGCGCAGAATGAGGACAGTAAAGGCGACGCTTTATCCGCTCCTGTGCAGGGACAAGTCCGTTTCTGATTGCAGAATAAGCTAACCCCATCCGAGCAGTATTGCAGCCACGGTTAACGTACGCTAAACACTCAGCGAAGACGAACCTAGCTCGGGTGCAAGCCGTCGAAATCATCGGCCTCCGTTACGCGAGGAGGGCCCCGCCAAGGACATTGGCGCAGGAGGTCTCAGTCATGACACAGTGACCACTGGAGACGCCGAGATTGAAGAGCGACGAAACGTCTGGAAGTTGTAGAGGCCACTACGGAACGTCTCAAGGGATCATCATTACCCGAAGACTGATTTCGTCCGTGGTGGTCTTAGACCTAACGAGAACCGAAATAAACATCAGGGTGGACCTAAGGGTTCTAATAGCTGATCCGCTTCTACAGAGCCTAGCCCGAGAATAACGGTGCTTACAAAGTCATGCTAGTAATTCTGCATATTAGTTGCCAGTGTCGTAGATATGGCAAATCAACCTCCTCTCTAAAGCATGAGTTCTATGCCTAGGACTTTTGTGAAATATTTATGCATGCTTGTTTGATACTTGTCAAATTCTCGTATTTTGTTAGATTTTGGAGTAAATTTCATAATACTAATAATGAACTACTTATAAGTAGAGTTCGGGACTCGGTCGGATGATCATAGCCGTCGCGTCGGCCTTCCGCTACAGCACCACGTTCGAAACCGGTAGTAACGGCAGTTATTGGCTTCGCGTTTGCTTCATGTATACGTGTTTTAATATTCTAATAATGTCAAACGTACCAAGGGGCAAAAACGACCTTTCGCTAATAAAGTACGCAAAAATATTTATTTTTATTTATACCTACCTGTTTATTTATTCTTTTACGACGAACACGCCTATGACTAGCCGACGAAAACCCCGAACTCTACTTATTAGTTTTACAGCATCAGGAACTATAGTTTTTTCAAAAAATTATTTGATTAAACGAGGTTGATATATAAAAATTGTTACAAATAAACATAGAAATTAAATTTAAAAAATATGTAAATGTTTTAACATTAATAAAATTATAGGTCTGGATGTTTATAAGTTTTTATTAGCACCAACGTAAGTTGACAAGATAAAGCAAAAACTATACTGTACATGTAATCTAGTGGAGATGCTTTAAATAGGAATAAATTATATGCATCAGCATTTCTGGAATAAGATGATGCGACAGGAATGCTGATGTTACATTATATGTTATATTTGATATGTTTTTATACTGAAAAATAAAAATAGAGGTCATACAGGGGCTTTATATTACACCTCCCTCCTTAAGTGGAATTTATATAGCTGTAGGAGCTGTGGAATTCCTTTGACAGCAATTTCGATTTTTCTGATGGAAAAACCGACAGTATAACAATATGATACAAATTACAATTATGATAACAATAAACAGAACATAAGAAGCAACATTTTTGGTTTTCATATTCTCAAAGTCATTAAGATGTACGGGTTTCAAACTTTTTGTTAAACGTTGTAATTGTTGGAAGTCTTGGATTTCTATTTCTTGAATATGGATTGTAGGTCCATTGCAGTCTGTTTGATAGTCACTTTTAGGGGAAAAACGGCTGTCTTTAATGATCACATCACATGAGTCTATCGTCACAAGGGATGGTTTATCGATAGTATAAGTTTGTTTGACGTGGCACTGTTCACGGATTAACTCCTTTTGTTGGGGAATGATTAGGACTAAATTATTCCTAAGTTGTTCCAGCAACATTGTTCAACTTTGGTCAATGAGCACTGGTGCGGTTTATTTTGGATCAGGGGCAGGAAACACTGATCTTGTTGGAGTCTGAAAGTTCCTCTGCATAAATTGTACTCCTCTATGGATGGGCATGGTTGGGTGGTCCATATATGTTGTTACGTATCCAGATTTACATGTGGGTAAGGTTGAGTAGGAATAACGGTCTGACCATTAATCGGGATTAAAAATAAGTTATAGTAAGAATGTAGGTTAGTGAGATCAATTATCTCTTTTCGATCATACATAGCGTAGAGTTAATTTAATATAGGTTTGACATTTTTTAAAGGTAGAAAGAAATTGTGGATAATGTTATGTTGAGCAAGATTTGTTGCTGTTTCTAAGTTTGAGAGGATATCATCTATTTGATAAAGGTATCGTGCAAGTTTATTTGAATTTTGACACATTCAACATCGTTTTTCAGTTTTTCTATTGTATGTGAGATCACTTTGAAATTTTTGTCAATTTTAGAAAATGAATTATTTAATTTATTATTTAAGTCGATTAATATAGAACTTTGGAGATCTAACTGTATTTTTATTTTATTTTGGTTTTGTAGAAGAGTGTTAAATTTTGAATTAATAGTTTCTAAATCGTCATTATCTATGGTTTCGAAAAGGTATTTATGCAACGAGCCTACGATATTAATAAGTCCACGTTTTTGTCTAATTTTTGGGTTTTTAAAATTCTCAAGTTTTGTTTGAATGTAAACTATGAACTGTTTGATCTGTGATAAGTTACAACATGAAGAGCTTAAGTCGGAAAGGAGTCGAGTCGTTTGGTCTTTGATTTTAGTTAAGTCAATGACTTGGATGAGATCATGTGAATGGGATATAATACGAGTTTCTTTACTTAGTTGGTTTATCAGGAGGGGATTTTCTAGGTTTTGGATTTTTAAAGAGTTGGCTAAGAGGAATGTTGTCGCTAGAAGAGTCAGAGTCTTCCCTTGGAGGTTCATTTCCTGGAACGGAAGGAGGATTATTAACCTTTTTCTTCTGTTTTTTTTTGGGACAATCCAAATAGGAGAACTAAAAGGGGATTTGGACGGCCGAATAATGTTATTTTGTAACATTTCGTTAATTTGTCGTTGGACTTCTTCTTGGTGTATACGAGGATACCGATAACTTTTTGTATGGATAGGTTTTTCGTCGAAAGTCTTAATCTCGTGTTTTACTTTTACTACTGGTAAAAGTTAAAGTATCGTCAGGAAAGTAAAAACAATTTTCATATTTTTTACAAAGTTCAAACAGGTGGAATTTTTCTTCGGAATTTAAATGTTCTGTTCTAAGCAGTGTTGTCACGTCTCTTGAATTTTTATTGATGTGGTTTAATGGGATTTCGGTCTTATTTTTAATTTCTAATGTTTGAATGAAATATTCATCTAATGGATCTGCGGGTAGAGTTTGGTCAGGAATGATAGACTGGTCTTCATTCGTAATATTATATACTTCAACTTTTGCTAGTCCGTTTTTTTGCGTGAGTTACACAGCCGGGAATACGAAGATGTGTACACTGAAAGAAATGCGTTTTATTCTTTATTAGAATTATATATACCATTATAAGACCATTGTATACTATATGTGACAGTTAAACAGGTGAATATTGGATATAAAACGCGTATTGCTAGCACAGTTGTATAGTGACTATAAACCTTATTCTTTATTAAATTATTGTATAACTAGTATACAACGTTTTTTATACCCTTTACGAAATAATAGCAATAACTGTTATTAAAGTGTTCCATATCGTTATTAGAACATCTAGTACTGGTTATAAGTTTTATAATAATAAATGTATTAAACTGTTGTATACTCTGTATGAGTTAAAAACATATGTCATTAAGTTTTCAGAAATTTTATTGGATAACTGTAATTACAAGCTAAGGTTCTAATGTAAACATACATAAAACATACTTTTAAGCATTAAAAATGATGACAAATCGCTCCCAAAACTGTCCAGTTTATTTTCTTAGCAACGATGCACCCGTATTTTCTTGTATTACATGAGAATTTGCACTATAACTCTTCCACCTTAAGAATGAAGCATCCCCAGAAAGGTTGAGCTTCTTTCCATATAATTTTATTTCCTCTGGTTGATTGACTTTATACCCATGCTTTTCTTTGTCACCGTTAACCTTCTGTTCCTCCATCTTATGTAAAACTTAACATCAGCGATTTCTAATAGGACCTACAAAATAATAATTTTTAAGATTTAGACAAGATTTACATTTGAAAAAACAAAACAATTACAAGCCATAAAACAGTTAGATACTTACATAATAATTTTCCATTTCACACAACGCGATATGATCATGTATCCCACAAAACATGTGCATATACTGTCCATTTTCATCAAACTAGACGTGTGTAAGTCGATGCACAGCGGACTGTCGGAAATTTTACGATTGTTGTATTTTCTCTTCTTGAGTAAAGATAATAAAGACGTTGTGGTTTTGTGTGTTTATTTTGACAATGATTGAACATGTATGGACAATAAAAGTGGACTGTATAAGATAGTTGAGTACCGTTCTACTTCATGCATAGAATGCTACTGAAAAGTGAAATCTTGGAAGGGATGAGCTCGTGCGGCGAACCCTAAATCAGCGGCTGGAATAGCTAGGTTTCTTATTGAGTCGGCGCACTTCGCTCTCGGGTCTGACATATGATTATTATTACAAGACTATGAATACAACTTAACAACGATCATAACCGACTAAGCACCGAGAGGTGACGATCACTTAACCATTTTAAGATGCGTTCTACATGTTAAAAAAGGAAACATATTCAGTATAAGAACGAATAATTCTATTACATACAATTGTTACATACAATACAATTGTTATATACAAATTCGGATACTGGTCTTTATACAACAAATCTTCCCTACTATACAACTGGAATATAAAGTCTATAACTTCTAATAATGTATAAGTAATTCATTATAACCTTTATTTCATAGATGCATAAGGTGTATTAAGCACCTTCCATTTAAACTGATTGAATAATGAGTATGGGGATGATTGCTTTTTTTTAATAAAGGTTGTATATTGGTTATAAAAGTTTTAATATGCGCTATACACATTATTCTAGATAAACAGTTTAATAAGCCAATTTCTTTCAGTGTAGTGTATTGGCCTTGTATAAAAATATCTCCGGATAGGATGTTAACAGGGAATTCTACAATTTGGATAAAATGAGCGTCGATTTTTACAGGTTTATTGTGTCTTTGTATTTGTAGAGGGTTGATACAATTTTGGTTTGATAGAGTTAAATTCGTCGGGTCAATAATTAAACTTAGATGTTGGAGTGTTTCGAAACTTGTAAGTCCGTCAAAATCTTTACTAAAATTAAATAAAATTATTTCCATGTTATAATCTGAATTGAATTCGTCAAAGATTGGAATATTTGCTGAGAAATAAGAATTTTGGGAACCAGTGCAGGTAGCGATAGTATTGGTTTTAGGATAAGTACAGCCTGGATAAAACTTTGAAAGTATAGAAGGGTCCATAATATTTTTCCACATCCTGTATCTAAAAGAAGTCGAATAGGTGGGTTTTGAATTTAGATGAAAGGGAGTTTATTATTTTCGACATTATTTAGGACTATATTGGATCTTGGGGAAAATGAGCTTTCTGAAAATTTGTTTCTTGGGAGTTTTTTTTCCAAGTATTCTTGGTGGATGTCCAAAGGATAATAATTATTAGAATTTTCCTGTTCAGGGTATTCATTTGAAGGATAATATGACTTAGGTTTTGGTTCGTAATCTGAAGGATTACATTCAGTGTCGTTTTGTTCGTAAAATTCGGTATTATGTAATTCTTGTACTGGGGGTAAAGGATTTTTGTATTCAGGATAGTTTTTTCTTTGGTAATCTGATTTAAATGGTGCGCGCTGAGAATTAGTATAACTGATACCAGAAGTTTGAGGCTTGCTATAACTAATGCCAGACATAGGCACGGGTTTAGGGAATATACGTTGTTGATGGGGTCTAAAAACATCTTGGGGTTTTCCAAAAACTTTTTGATTTGTCGGGAAGTTGTATGTTACAGGTCGCGATGGAGGCAAATTAACGGGTTGTGATGAGAATTGTCGAGGACTATTAGATAGCTGTGATTGAAATTGTTGCTAGCTATTAGGTGAATAATTTTGTTGAAATTGTGGTCTGGGACGAAGTGTTTTAATTTGTGTATTTTGTGGGGGTTTCCTAGTTTGTCTAGTTTTGAATGTAAGTCGTTTGTAATTATCATATTTAATTTCGTCTTCTATAAAGCTGACTGCTTGTTCTATGGTACGAATGTCTTGTCTTGCCCTAATAAGTTGTTCATAATGATAAGGTAAATTTAATTTGAAAATGTTAAACGCTTGCGTTGAAAAAAATGAAATTCGTCCGGTTTGTTCATTGACTGATAAGAAATTTTGTTGCACTTTATTTATAATTCTAGCCTTAAGGGCTATTAATTTTTGACCAAATGAATGAATATCTTCACCTGGGGCTAAACTCGTATATTGAAGTTCGAGTTCCAAAGTCTCTAAAGATTTGTTATCAGAAAAATTTTGTTTAAAGAAATTTCTAATTTCTGGCCACGTTTTAATATCAAGCCTACCTAGCAATGACTCGCGTGCATTACCTTGTATCTTAGTTTTGATGGATGCAAGTATGATAGTTTGTTGTCTGGGGTCGTCAGTACTAAGGAAATTAATTAAATTTTCAGAGTTTTGCAAAAAATCCGGAAGTTCTATATCTCTCCCTGTAAATACTGGTATAAGTTTAGTTAACTTGTCTAATGTATCCAAATTAAGAGGACTTGCCGAAGTTGATTGTGTCATTTTGACTAAATTATTAAATTATTTTATCTTTCGAACTATCTTTCTTGCTCACTCCCTATGTAGGCGAGTCGAGATAGTATGAAAGAAAACAAACAGATTTTAAACTAAATATTTTATTTTTCGGACTATCTTTCTTGCTCACACCCTGTATAGGCGAGTCGAGATAGTATGAAAGAAAACAAACAAATTTTAAACTAAATATTTTATTTTTCGGACTATCTTTCTTGCTCACACCCTGTATAGGCGAGTCGAGATAGTATGAAAAAATAAAAGAAAAATTCTTACACTAAATTTCTTTCTAACCGCTCGGCTAACTAAGTAGTTGTTGCAAAGTTAAATTGAAATAAAAATTCCTATACTAAATTTCTTTCTAACCGCCTGACTAGCTAAGTAGTCGTTGCAAGATTAAATTGAAATCTCTAACCGAAAATTATGTTTTCAAAGCCGGTCTATTAATTAGACTTTACAATTTGAATCAAATTTTCTAAATTATACGCTTTTCTGAGAGTTAAACTTGTCAGTTCACTTTGAGGAATAAGCGGACAATAAGAATTTGCAAATCTGTTACTTACAGCTGTTGAGACTAGTTAACCAACCACTAGTAGTTTTGCCCAATAAATTTCCTCAACTGGTGCCAAAAAGGCCTCTTCTAATTGTTTCTATCGTAGTTGAACTGTTGAGACAGAAACCTCCAGTACTGGATTTTTGAAGATTCAAAACTGGATCCAAAAGGCACTACGATCCTACCGACTACGCCAATAAAATTATAGGTCTGGATGTTTATAAGTTTTTATTAGCACCAACGTAAGTTGACAAGATAAAGCAAAAACTATACTGTACATGTAATCTAAATAGGAATAAATTATATGCATCAGTATTTCTGGAATAAGATGATGCGACAGGAATGCTGATGTTACATTATATGTTATATTAGATATGTTTTTATAAAAAATAAAAGTAGAGGTCATACAGGGGCTTTATATTACACATTGTTATAGCACGAAAATGAAAAAAACTTAATATGAAATTTAAACTTATGGTTAATGGAGTTATAAAGAAAATTAGTATTATCTAATATTTTTCAATTAACAAAATATTAAGATTCTTTAAGAAAAATAGTATAACACTAAAACCGCTGTATCTTTCCCATTGCGCCACAAGCAATATTCGTATGAACTATGACGAAAAGTCCTAGTCAAATTAGTCACTGTTTTCATATAATTGAAATGATATCTAGACAATTCCCAAATCTGGATATCTCGCAAATTTTAATACTGGTATTACTGTATACGAAAATATGCCAAAAAATCGATATTTCAACGATCAGAAAATATATACAACAGTTAGTACGGTGACGCGATCAAAACAACTGTCAAATTTTTAATCTGAGTGTCAGTTCTGTTTTCTGTTTTGTTTTAAATGCGCTAGTCAAACTACAATCTAAAATTAATACCCAACAAACGACCTCCATTTTCTTTCACTCTAATCCACATAAAATACTGGAACTGTTGTCTATTATAGATAGCGACTATGAAGACATTTATACCATCATTATATCTGTTTTTAGCGCGTTTAATAATAAATTCACGTCCGCAACGACTGTCTTTAATATTATGAGACACTCATGACGTAATGGCAATTTAAAAACGGTTCTAGTGTACCTATGTTGGCAGTCTGGTGAACACTTCGAAAACCAAATTAAATTTTTTCGTATCTTGTAAAATCTTCGTATTTTCTAGGATTTTTTTTGAAACGGAAACTACAGCTTTTCAAAGAAATTTTAATTAATTTACACAAAAAAAAACTAAATCTGAGCGAGGTTGATTTATAAAAATAATAATAAATGAACATAAATAAATAATTATGTAAATATGTACTCAGCTTTCGATGTCATTAAAATTGGAATAAGTATAGTAAATAGTAATCAGTAAAATTAGTAAAATATAGGTGCCTCGTCAGAAAAATAAAACTACCACCACTGCGACATATGTTATGATGTTTATAAAAATTTATAAATAAATGATTTTATAAAAAAAAACGCCATATTACATCACGATATTAGATATGGCAACAATGTAAACAAGACATAGATATACAGTATTCAGTTTTAAATCTATATCTCCATGAAAATTATCCAACATCTTATTTGGCCGCAGAAAAGTAAAGTAAACGGTGACTTAGGAAAGGTTTTTATAGTGATTTCCCGTATTTTTGGGTTGTGTAAAAAGTTAATTGTTAGAGTTAAAATTCCTTTAAAAATACCCTTTGGCAACATTGCGATTTTCAAATTTTAATTTAAATGGAACACAAACATTTCGCTAATCGCAATTCGATCTTTTTAATTATATCGATAAAGCTTAAAATTACATCGACATTCTACTGTTTTGAGTTACAAATATAGCCACTAACAAAACAAATAAAGTACTAAATAATAATTAGGTTAGTTTATGGTATTACGAGCTTTACAATATAAACATATACATATTATGTAGTTGAAAAAAATTATATACCTTGAGTTTTGGACTTTGTGGACAAGCTGATCTCACCTATTAATCTATTGTATGCAATTGTGATATCCACGTCTAACGAAAACAACAAGTCCAAGCCTAAGCAAAAACCTAAACTAACTGAGAAATAACTGAAAGAAAGAACATGACAGAGCTTCTATTATTCTTCTCTCTCTAACTGGTAATATCGCAACTTACACTCTTTCTCTCTTCGGCAAGTAACAGGATCGAATTGTGTTGATCAACATAATAATATGTAGACGTCTTAGTGAAAATTCGCAATCACGAGATGGCGCTATCCTTATAGCGAAACAGTTAAAGCTGCAGGAAGAACAAAGCAGTCATGGAGAAAAAGAAAGCAGTCATTAATCATTGTCCATG
Organism: Anoplophora glabripennis; assembly: GCF_000390285.2. NCBI lineage: Eukaryota > Metazoa > Arthropoda > Insecta > Coleoptera > Cerambycidae > Anoplophora > Anoplophora glabripennis. The sequence goes on along the minus strand of NW_019416545.1, from coordinate 89,783 downwards.
TTGTGAGTTATGTAATTGTTGCAGATACACTGTTTTGTTACTGGATTTTCCATTGTATGTATATTTCATTATTAAAAATTATCCGTATTTGTGTAACTCTTGCAGTAATTTTAAAGTACATTACAGGCAAATAAAAACCATTAGCAGAAGAATAAGCTGTATTCTGTGGCTGTATTTAGAAGTGAACATTAATATATCAGTCAAATAAATTTAATTAATTTAGATATACCGCGTGTCCCATTTTAATTGATACACGTGAATTTCTCGTCAGTGAAGCCTCCGATCCAATAATGACCTACATGAAAGTTGTTCAGTTCATTGGGAGAAAGCGATTGCTGGCCTTGAATTGTACCTTAACCATGACTTGAAGGTCAATTGAAGGTCATCTTCATAGTTTTAAATGGTACTCTCTAGTTTTTACCTTGGGAATTGATTCGGTAGAAAATTTTACGGATGTGATCTCAATTTTGACCTTGCGGACAAGGTCATGAGTTCAAATGATTCGTCCCTCCTGAAGAAACATCAGATACAAACACAGAAATCGACCTTGATGACCTGTAAAAATGTTTTTAAGGATGTTCGGGACCATGAATCGGTGATTTTGTATAATCATTAATCTTGAAGGACATTTTCGAAGGTTTCCTGGATGAATGTACTTGTTCTATCATTGTCTACTAAAAGTGCCATTTTATGTCTATAAAATGCCAACCTTAAACTAATAATCATACTAAGAAAGATTTAGTTTTGCTTAGCTAAGATTTATTTAGAGGGATGGATGGAATAAATTCACTGGTAAATATACTTTATTTATAAATAGTCAGCTCAAAAATTTGTACATTGATATAAAGGGGTAGTATTAGGATTTTAATTATATTTATGTAAAAACTAATTGCCTCCAAAAATTTTATTGATGAAAATAAATATTGCATAAAAAATACTATAATGTGTTTATACGCTTATTATTGCATAAAAAATACTATAATGTGTTTATACGCTTAGGAGTATAACTACTTATACTCCTAGCCGTATAATTGACACATCCAGTTTCACAATCAAAGGTTAACTGCAAGTGTCCTGTTTTACAACATCTAGTTAACTTCAATGTCTTGTTTATGTCACGATAAAGATAACCAGAACCTTATGTGTAAGTTAACTTGAAGATTTGTTGTTAAAATTAACCTACAAAGAGGTAACTTTCATATTAAAAAAATAAATCAAACATGAATTTTGAAGATTACGAAGTATATGCTTACTATAGTGATGAGATGGTTAGGAGACCACGAATTTTCAGGCAAAGGCCAAATGTTTTTGAAGAATATGACCCAAAAGACTTTTTCACAAGATTTAGGTTTTCCTCAGGTACAGTAGAAAATGTACTAGAAGAAATACAGGATATGTTAATCACCGCATGCAAATGTTAAATGTTCGTTGAACAGGAATCAAAAATACAAACTAAAACAATATCCTATGAATATTTAGTTCACAACTTAAAGATATGTACTTTAGCATATGTACTCTAGCAAAGTTAAAATGTTAATGATCTCGGCTCCCTTACTCCCTAGTTCCCGATACGTAAGCCGTCCTGTCAGCACTATTTGAGGTTCCACCAACATGACATCACCGGCTGATCTCGATACTTTACACAAAGGTTAATATTTCTATATACGAGTTTTGAAAATTACAATAACTAGTTTATTTAATTTTCTTATGTAGAAATAACTATCTCAATGACAGAGAACAGCTACGTCCGACATTAAATTTATTGCCGATAGATATTTTCTAAGAACCTAAGACTGAAAACGCTTAAATTTTGAGAAAGAAAACAATTACCTATGTTCCTTAAAAATAACATAGTCGCAAGATGGCCAGGTTCAAGTCACGATGCCCACATTTTTAGAAATTCCGTATTAGGTACGTATGTGCTTCTTTGGAAATGGGCCAGTATGGTGACAGTCTGTTGATCGGCGATAGTGGTTACTTACTTTCTTACACAAGTAACCGACTGTTACAAAATATGTCACTACAGGTTATTTTTTCATCTTCTTCTAAATTTTGTCACTTATCCATTGCAATAAATTCGTAATGACACTCTAAAAATAAGCTTAACCCCATGTTGGCTTACTTTAAGAAGTAACGGCTGTTGTGAAACAGTTCAATCGTTTAACCACAAGTTAACTCTTGGGTCAAGGTGACCTTACCAAAAAGATAACCAACGATTGTGAAACTGGTCGTTAATATTGTTCGGGAAGTGAACATCAAGCCAGTTTCTCACTAAAAGTGTGGAATGTGCACGGCATCCGTCTTGTTGAAATATTAGTTTTCTTGTAAACTCTAAATTTTCGCTATCTAATTTTCCGCCAAAACAAAATCATTTCGAATTTTGGTTAAATTTTCTTCCAAAAAATAAGGACCAGTATTTTATGATACATTATGCCATGCCAGACTCTTACTTTTTTCCATTTTTGACTATTAGTTATCAATCGAACATTTGGATTATTTTTAACCCAGTATCTACAATTTTGAGAAGAAACCACACCATTAGTTGTGAATGTTGATTCGTCAGTAAATAAAATATTGTGATGAAAGAATCTGTTCTCAATCACTTTCTCGCCCATTGTTAAACAAAAGTCCAATCGAAGACCATCATCTCCATCAAGCAATTTATGATGAAACACTGGTTTGAATGGATAGATTTTGTTGTGTACTAAAATTCTTTGAATATGAGATCTGCTAATGTCTATGTGTTCTGACCTATTCCTGAGTGACAACTTTGTATTGTCTTGTACAGAGTCCATAACTACAACAGTAGCAGCATCGTCATCAATGTATTCTTAGTTACATTTCACTAAAAAATTGTATTACATATCGATATGAAACATTACCGACTCCATAACATTTCACAAGATAAATTTGTTGTTGCTCCAGGGATAGCCTTATTAATAAAAAAATTCAGTGGTCAATTAATTATTTGATTACTGCCCATGGGTTTCCAAGATAAGCAAAACTTTTTATCAAGAATAATTTTTTTCTGGAAAAATCAACAATAAAAAAGTTTACAAGAGTGCGATAGCCCATCAGGGAACACACTGTATAACTTTTAAAATATTCAGTGACATCAAAATTCTTCTCAAAAAGTTGTTTTGTGATTCTGGGGGTAGGTGGTGGAAATATATAGGGTGGTATCTTTTATCATTTTATCGTTTTCGAGCTTCAAGGCGATTCTTAATTTTCAGCTAAATTGACATAATCCTACAAGTACCTATTACTGCCCTATTTCGGAAGAAGACCGTATGTGCACATATGACAGTTTAGAGTAAATTGCAACGAGATATTAGGCATACTTCAGTTGACTGTAATTCATTTACTAATTAAGGTAATAACTTGATTTTTTCGGTAACGGCAAATGAAAAACTAATATTTTTTAATGTATTTCAAGACTGTTAGAAAATATTGCAATTTCAATAAAAACAGCGTCACGTATGTTGTTTTGTCTTAATAAATTTAAGATTTTGCTATGTAAAAATGCCGTATGTGCCGTATGTGTTACATTTTCAACAGAAATTAATAGAAGAACCAGAACATGTACATCGTATACATGATATTTTGGACGTTTTTACAGGAAATTTTACAATTTTTAAAATATATTGTGTTGCAAATAATGTTTAATTGTTGTTTAATTTAAAACAACGCATGTGAACACATACGAATTTAATTTGGTAAAAACATCGTATTTCAACGCTTCTGCTAGAGAAGAAAGCCTTATGTATAGTCACTTGCGGCGTTTATAATGCTCATAAGGAAAACGCGGTATGTTAAAAAATTAAGAATTTTCAGTTATTGGTACCAGTAGACTTGAAATATATTTATTTAGATGTATACTAGGTAAAATCTTTGAAATTTCATGAAGAAAGAACGTACTCAAATAGACCGTATGTTCAAATTTGGTCTTTTATGCTAAGGATAAATGCAGTATCTTTCCTATACTAAAAAGAAACGCGGCAAAAATACCGCGATCTTCTTTAGTAAGTTGATAATACTGCATTTTTGTTTAGTGCAGTGTTAAATTTTGCGGGAATCGACAGCGCTTACGTATACGGAGACATTTAGTTGTTTATTTGACAAGCTGCTGGAACGTATTACTTTCAAAGCTTTTTAATTAGTGTTGTAATTTTTCATTAATTCTTTGGTGTATTTAAATGGTAAGTACCTTTTGTGCCGTTATAAAAATGTAGCTACAGGTTATACAGGATGTCCCAGTTAACATATCACCTTTGGAATCTGGGAAACGGGAAGAGATACGAAGTTTAGCAGCTCTTTGGAATGGGTCCATATCCGGACGTAATAAGGAGCACATCATAAGCACTTTTTTGCCTTCTTGTTATGGAGAAGAGACACAAATTACTTTATATTTTGGTTAGATAACGGCTCTAGCCAAAATAAAATCTGGTGCTTCTTTACGGTTTTGGTTAGGATGGTAATTTCTCAGGAAATATCAGCCAATGTAATTTTAATAAACTATTTCGGCAGTTTTATGGCAGCCGACAGTTTTCATCATCAAATTGAATTATCACTCAAAAATCAAGGTAATAAATAATATGATTTTGGAAATTTTGTATCAGCTGTTCGTGAATGTCGATTAAAAAACAAAGTTGAAGTTAAAACAATGAACTACACAGGTTTTTATTTATGAAAAGATTTAAAATCAGCCCAAAAATTAGAAAAAGACAGCAACCGACCACTTTTAGCAAACATGAAACAGTTAAAAGCAACTCCTCTCGCTCCTTGGCGGTATGCCACATTTTCACCGGGAATGATTTCAACCCTTCCTTCTTCAGAAAAGGTAAAAAAAAGCCTTTTGACATTTTAAAGAAGAACGTGGCTTTCCAAGAGGCTTTCTTAAACTTAATTGAAACTTCACCGTCTCAAATTGACATAGAGAGCAACATTTTTATACGAATGGAGGAGTTCACTTGTAGGATGTATGGTATAAAAACAAAAAATAATGTGAACAAAGGTCGCTTCGAAATGTTCGAAAGAAGTTATAAAATCATTAGTTCTTCGGAGGAAGTTCTTAAGAAGAAAATTAAATCTTTCGACCCATCCAGTTTACCTCCTAGCAGTGAAGAGCTTTTGCAGCACGTCAAAAGAACGACGTATATTAGCAGCATTTGGTGTAATGCCCACCTAAGAACGCCAACCAAAGAAAAACCAGAAAAATGTGTCTGGATAATAATAGGTGGCGACTATAACTTTTATTGGCTCGACGGTCCTGAAAGTCCAAGGCTCCAAGACACATCTATAGGTATGCTATAAAAATTTTATAAACAATCCCAAATTTTCCTTTGTACTCCGCGTAAAAGTGGGATTTTTTTCCTACATTCTTCGTGGGGTATAAAGAAATAGTATATTCTTACGCTAAGTTGCGTACCGTATTTTTCATTGCAAGTGAAAATAAATTACTTTCCGCGCGTTCGATGAAAAATCATACACAAATTATGGAGAGAAAAAAAACCTTCAATATTATTATAATCCTCGGTTACGTCTTAGATAACAACCGCGTATCCTTTTTTCCTCCCTAAGGTTCATAATATAGTTTGATGAATTAAATTTCGCAATTTTATACAATCTTTTTTAACATTATTTCAGATCAAGATAATCCAAGTGATGCATCTGACGGTGACGACGAAGAAGCACGAGTTAATCCGATGGAGTGGAGACGATTCTGATTACTCATATAATGTTTTACTTATTTATTTTTTCATTTGAAATGTTTTATTGTTTACCTTTTTCTTATATTTCTTAAAATAATTTAATTTTTTATATATTTCATTTTCAATTATTTTTTATGATGACATTATTAATACAAAAAAATACAAGTCGCAATTCATTGTCATTACATTTAAAACTAATTATATGTAACAATAATCGTTTTATTAAGTTTATAAAATTAATCGTTTCTTTTTGTCGGATTAGCAATATGATCCACTATTTTTGTCGGACAATGTCATATTTTGATAAAGAAAGTACTATTTTAGCACTTGGTATTTGTGTCCGAAATTTTGTAATCGGAAAACCTAACTTGCGATGAGCGACATGTTTCGGTTGTCGGACTGCAAAAAAGCGTCTGAAAATTTGTCGGACAAGGTATGGACTACGTTTTTAAGTAAATTTTTAGTAAGTTAAAATGAAAATTGGGTTTTTGTAATCGGAAAACCATACCGCGCTAGAGCGACATGTTGGAGATGTCGGACTCGGCAATTGCGTCCTCTATTTTGTCGGACAACCCAATTTGCTTCTTATTTAACACATTTTCTTTTATTTCACTTAAAAAATTTGAGTGTTGTAATCACAAAAGAGAATCCGCCTAGAACGACAGGTTTAAGTACTCGCAGTACGGAAAAGCGCCCTTCCCATATTCTAAAAATTTTACAGCGTGGTAGACTCATTAAAACGAAGCGATCCAGACTGTTTTCATGACATTTGTAATCAGTTCGAAAAAAGGTCGCTGGCTTGGAGACTATTTATGCTTTAATAAAGTAGTTTGATAATAATTTCTTGTTTTCTATGTCCCCCCTTCCCAATTTTGTAAAATGTAAAATCTATCGCTTTGTACTTTTGATAATTTAACTGCTTTGTACTAAGGATAAACGCATTAAAATAAGAAGATGGCACTTACCGCCTTTATCCTTAGCATAATAGTTAAAATTATTAACAAAATTTGAGGTGTCAATTTCTATAAAAAAAATCGTACATTTTAAAACAATAACTTAGGTATTCAATAATGAATCACAATAACATATAATAGAAATCTATCCAAAAATGATTGACAATGTAACTACAGCGTTAAATTAAAAGGAATTACTGTAGGCTTCGATATCAGTTTTTCTCAACATACCGCGTTTTTCATTATGAGGGCAGTATACTATGTACCTACATACCTCTTAATGAAATACATGCACATAAGTCCGCATCAGACACATAGGGTGTTTTTTCTAGTATAGCAACGAATAAAATAAGACTGACACAATATTAGAAATTTAAAATCTACAAATTTTTAAATTTAAACAAAAACGATATTTTTGATATTTATAGATGGGTATAATGAGATGTAGATGTCGAAAATGTATTTATCTCAATTTGTCACAAAACTGCACATACGGTCTTTTTCCGAAGTATGGCAATATATCTTTCTTTTACTCGAAATATCTTAGTGGTTTTAATATTCTATTTTTTGAAGTACATGCCAGTGATTATATAAATACATAAGTAAATTCATTTATGATGGGGTGTTTTATTTTATCTATGATAACTACGTTCATTTCCAATGTGAATTTTGTTCCATAATAAATTATGTAAAATTTTTTTCATGGAAAATGCAATGATTTATAAGTGTTTTATCTATACCATCAAATTTTGCCACTAGAAACGTAATAAAACATAATAGTATTTCTTTCTAATGTGCATTAGATTCATAGAAAAGCATTTAAACTATCACAAAAAAAAAAACAAACGACTCAGTTATTTTTCATAGTACACTAATAATGCCTTTAGTTTGTTACAATTTAACACATTTTATTACAGTCGATACGTTCCGGCTCATTTTAATAATAAAAATTGGAAATAAAATTACAAAATTAGCCATACTGGTTAAATAAAACTCACCAAATCCCCAACGAACTGAGGAGCTTTTATAACCAGAAGTTATAAGAAATAATTTAAAAGAATCGTAAAAAAGAAACTGCTCATATATTACATATCCCTAATTTTACTGTAGACACTTTAATGTTTTCTTTAAATCATTGAGGTCAAAAGGCGACTTCATGTAAATACATAATAAAATTTTGTTTGTTTTTATAAGGCCGTTCCTCGTTTTGAGTTATGGAAATAACTTCCGCTAAAACGCGTATTTTTTTAACATTAATAATAATATATGGAGGCGCTGTATGCGGTAACCAACATGAACGGTGCGCTGTTCTTGACTTGTGTATTTTTTATTTTTTTCTCATAAATAAACAGAGAGTATATACAGCATCAATTGGTTTGTATAAATCTTTATATTTTGACGTCGATTTAATTTATTGTACAGCAGTAATTAGAGAGACTTTATTTAACAAAGTCAGCTACAATATTTTCCTCAGCTGTGTAGGGTTATTTTTATGATTATTATTATTATCATTGTAAGCACAATTTTGACAAAAGTTCCATGTACAGGGTGAATATGAAAAATCGCAAAGAGCCAAATCTGGTGAGTAAGGAGGGTAAGGGAGGACAGTAATCTGATTTTTGGCACAAAGCCGAGTGTGCAGGCGCATTGTCATGCTGCAAGTTGTCTTGCCACAACTCTTGTCTGTTTTTGCACATTTTTCACGTAACCGTTGTAAAACCTCTTGATAGTACCACAGACAATATAGCTTACCACCACAGACTGCGTGTTAAATGCTGGAAATTGGTAATCCGAAAAGGATGCAGGCATTTGTTAGCCGACATCCATCAAATCAATAAAATTTAGCGTAGTAAAACGACAGAAACTAACCTTTCTTTAAAAATACATAAGATTTATCACTATCAGAATAACCCATTTTAATTTAAAAAATTAAAAAAAATTAAAATGGGTTATTCTGATGAAGAAAAATAAAACCTAATTAAACTGTATTATTCAAATAACAATAATGCGCAAAAGTTCTTCAGAAATATCGGCAAATTTATTTTGGAGGACGAATCATGTCAATGAACACTAAAAAATATTATTACAAACCTTAGGTGACCAGAAAACAGCACCGATCTTAGTCCTTTAGACATATTTTTGTGAAGACACTTCAACAAAATACATGATTAAAGACCTCAAAATTTACAAGTATTGAAAGAAAAAATACAGGACGAAATGTTTGATAATTCTGAATTTATTTTGGAAGCAATAAATAGTAAATTAAAGCATATTTTCAGCTGTATCATCACAATTACTTGCGAGTTGATTTATAAAAATTGTAGGTATTTTAATGTTAATTCGTTTTTAGGTATTCTTCTTATGTTGTTGTAAAGGTTAGTTATAAAAGAATCGTTGTTTGTTATTTCAATAAGGATGAATTGTAATTTTTTTTATAATTTTTTTTTACTTTAAATATATATTTTATACCAGCAAATTTTGATGTCAAAGGAAATAAAGGAAAAGTCGTACATTTGCATTTAAAGTTTTTTTTCTATCTTTAATTATTAAACCTATAAGTGGATGTCAAAATACAAAAAAAAAACTGTACCTACATTCCGCGACGTGCTAATAACCCACCGATATTAAATAAATTTATCATCATCAAATATTAAAAGAATTATATTACAAGCTGTTTAAAATATCATTACGAATTTTGTTTATTTGGAAATATATTCTGCAGTATGTTAATACCAAAAAATGAAAATAGTAGCTAATTAACGAAATTATGATTAAATAAGTTAACTGTGACACTGCTGCAAAATCAGAGCAATACAAAATTTTTCGAAGGGACAAAATAGTTTCTGAAAAAACAAAGGCATCTTAAAATATTACTTCGCTTATGAAATCTAAAAGAATAAAAAAGTTTGTGAAAAAAACGTGGTTGGGGTAGTTTACTTCACCCCCTTATAGCAGGCTAGGAGAATGGAAAATATGCTAGTAAAATATTATTCTATTGGTACTATAATCATGCCAAACACAGTTTTCACTGTCGCCCTTTAATAGACTTTAACTTTTTGGAGGCTCCAATTTAAAAAAATTATATTACAGGCTGTTTTCTGCAGTATATCAATACCAAAAAATGAAAATAGTAGCTAATTAACGAAATTATGATTAAATAAGTTAACTGTGACACTGCTGCAAAATCAGAGCAATACAAAATTTTTCGAAGGGACAAAATAGTTTCTGAAAAAACAAAGGCATCTTAAAATATTACTTCGCTTATGAAATCTAAAAGAATAAAAAAGTTTGTGAAAAAAACGTAGTTGGGGTAGTTTACTTCACCCCCTTATAGCAGGCTAGGAGAATGGAAAATATGCTAGTAAAATATTATTCTATTGGTACTATAATCATGCCAAACACAGTTTTCACTGTCGCCCTTTAATAGACTTATAACTTATTTGTTAGTTTATGACATAAATATCACATAAACTTTATGTGTGATGTGAATAAAGCCATTATAACAATATTTTAAAAGAATATTTTGTCTCAGTGTGATTTAAATAAAAAAATTGATTTTCCTGTTATATCATACATTGCACATTGGAGTCGACATATCTCGAAAACAAGTAAATATAGGGAAAAACTTTATATTACAAAGATTACTCAAAATTTAACGATCTTTTGGATGGACTGTATTTCCACGTTCCAAGGAACAACAAAATTTTTAGTATCGCCACGCCATCTATACAGAAAGATTTGAACTAACAATTCTAACTACAACTTGAAGCTATTCGAGGGACCTAATAACCCCAATTTCCGAAACTAAAATAAATTTCTTCATTTCGGAGATATTGGCAGCGGGAATGTTAAATGGCACACCCTGTATATACATCAAGTTTTCATAAAGTACCGTAATGTCAAGACTCCTGCTTAATCTGTGGCTGAATTACTATGTCACAGCGTTATTATAAAAAACATAATTTCGACCCCATAGAATATTTTGTAAGTTTGTTTGGTTCCCAATTTGAAATAAGAAATATCTCCTATATTTTATTTGAAGAATAAATAATTTTCGATTTTTTTTAACCTATCCTTTTTATCTTACACAGTTGAATAAATCCAATATAATACTACAACCTCTGGTTAAATAAAATACCTACTTAGGAATTTTTTAATACAGATACAATTGTAAATGCAGTGTCATCATTAAAAGGGGCGTATAAATTTATTCCTCATTACCTCTTAGAAAATTTAAAATTTTTACATCAATGTTTTTTTATTCTTAATAATTACACTGTATTTAAAACTGTACTTGTAAAAAAATTCTATAATTTTTTTTGTGAAATGAACTGTTTAGGAGTTATTTTCTTTTTATTCAAATATCTAGACTTAATTTAATTAAAATAATTATTTGATAATTTCTTGTTTTTAAAATAAATTATAGAACACATTTTCTCTTTGAAAAAAAAAAAATGGGAATAAAATAAATTAACCATTCTACAGAATATTCGGTCAAAGTTTTGATGTTCTTAACAGCGGTCTCTCCCAGTATCTGAGCCACTTGTTTTGCCAAAGTCCTGTCTACAATATTTTGTGGAAACTTAACTTAATGTAACGTATACCAAATTTAGTTCAAATAGGTACCTTTTTTTCGGGGGATATTTACAGCAAATTAAATTAACACCCTGAGCATTGAAAACGATTGAGATTTCGAAATAAGTTTATAAGGGAAGGTATCTACCCTTATTTTTTGTTATTCTATCTACTCCAGAATGGTTCAAATTTTGATACTTGCAAGTAATATAATTAATTATTTTAAGCAAAAATTTTCATGTGAATGTGGGTTGTGAATGATTCGTTTTCGAAGTGCAAGGTGTTAAAATTAGAAAAAAAAAATTACATAATCTGAAACATCACTGAGGATGTTTGACGAAAACTAATGAAACTTGGTTCGTTGACGAATGTAATTAGAGGAAAAATTCACTTCAAGTTGACTTACACATACAACCGGTGGCGGAGGTATGGGGTGCCTGTACCACTAATAACCTCAGAATTTCGGCACAGCAAATAAAACAATTTTGCTGTGATTTCGGCGCCACTGCATGAGGATTCTGCAAATTCGATTAGTGCTTTTCACTAATATTATTTGCTGTTTTAGAATTCTGAGTTTTTAATTTTAAAATGAGCTTACCAGACAGCTAAGTAAATCAAACGTAACTATTGGTACTACAAAAACAAATTATAAGACTTTATTTTGATAGAAATACAATTATAAATTCATCGAAAATTTAAAAAATCAAATAAATACTATTGGTGTAAAAGTAATTTTATAAAGGTACGATTCAATAAAAATATATCAAAATTACTACGCCAAGAATTTTTTTAGACTATTAAATAAATTATAAAATGTATTAAAAAAATTCCTTTAAACTTATCGTAGTACAAATAATTTTTGAGTTATTCTCGCTTTAGTTAACACATGTACATTTTATAATTTAAAAAATCAAAACTCCACCTTTCTTATAAACACCATTGGAACTGAAAAACACTGATCGAATTAGCGGAATATTGAGTGGTGTTGAAATTCTAAGATTTTTAATGTTGTACCTCCATATTTCCGTTAATTCCTACTTTTATCCAGTATTTTTGTCCTTCATTCTCTTTCCTAAAACTTTGTCTTCTCATTTTTTTTTCTTCGAAACCTAAAAGGATCTGTACTTTTAATATTTTTCGAATAATTTCATCTGTTGTCTTTTTAATAATTATTTTATTATTACACATTTTTAAGACCATTAGTTGACTTAATATTAAGACATTTTCTTTAAAATTGTGACTTCCCTGACAAGACATAATTTTTTAATATTATGCTTAAAAATTTTCACAGTCCCTTTCAGTTATAAGTATCTAATATACCGGGTGTTTCATGAAGTTCTCCCGGCACTAATTGAGGATGTTCCTTGGGTTATTTCTAGAAAAAAGTTTATATAAACATGTGTCCGATTTGCTTTACTTTGTGAGCTACATGAATTTGAAATTTAAATGTAAAAAGTAATAATCAAATTTGTTGCGTTACGTCTCGGCGCGCTACGCATTGGTCAAATGTGCTCTGACAACATTTGCAAGGTAAATTGTTATCTAGGTTACTGTCAGTTTTGACAAGCTTGCAGTTTAGTGTGAAGATTCAATTTTGCAAATTCGCGAACAATGCCTTTTAAGTTTACGACTGCTGAGTATGCCGATATGGTGTTTGTTTTGGGTAATTGCGATGGAAATGCTACTCTAGCTTCACTGGAACATCAACGGCGTTTCCCAAATCGTCGCATTCCATCCCCGAAATCGTTTACCACAACTTTTCATGCACTCAGAGAAACTGGTTCACTTCCAAGTGTTCGCATTCACTACGAACGGGTAAGTCAGCAGAGTGTTGTAGAAGAAGAGAATATCCTTGCTATGGCCGAGCGTAATCCCGGTGTTAGTACACGACGGATATCCACGCCTTTAGTGATTCCCAATACCAGGGTATGGAGAACATTAAACAAGAATCTGTTGTATCCATACCATCTACAGCGTGTTCAACATCTGGAGCCAGAAGATTTCCCTAGGCGGGTAGAATTTTGTCAGTGGTTGAATAATAATAGGAATTTGTATCGCTACATCTTATTTACGGATGAGTCACAATTTACCAGAGACGGTATCAACAACACCCATAACATGCATCAATGGTCGGACGTCAACCCTCATGCCACCGTAGAAAGTAATTTTCAACGTAGATTTAGCGTTAATGTGTGGTGTGGAATGTTATACGATCAACTTATAGGGCCATTTATTATTGAAGGTCGTCTTAATGGACCAAAGTATCTACAATTTTTAGAGGAAGAACTCCCGCGATTGCTTGAAGATGTACCTCTGGCAAGACGATTAAGAATGTACTTGCAACATGATGGAGCTCCACCTCATATTTCCCGAATTGTCACTGCTCACCTAAATGAGCATTACCCTGGTCGCTGGATCGGTCGAGGTGGGCCACACATTTGGCCAGCTAGGTCTCCAGACCTCAATCCGTTAGATTACAACATGTGGGGTTGGATGAAGGATTTGGTTTATCAAGAGAAAGTGGAAACACGCGAAGCTCTAATCCAAAGAATTGTTAATGCTGCAACGCAAATAAAAGAAAAGCACGCGAATATTAGAAATGCAACGCGAGCAATTCACAGGCGTGCTGACAAATGTATTGAAGTAGGAGCTGGAATTTTCGAAAACCTTTTAAATTAAGAATGTATGTATCACTATACTAAAAATAAAAATGAAAATTAATTTCCATTATTTTATTTTCAAATTCGGGTAGCTCAATAAGTAAAGCAAATCGGACACATGTTTATATGAACTTTTTTCCTAGAATTAACCCAAGGAACATCCTCTATTACTGCCGGGAGAACTTCGTGAAACACCCGGTAGAGTCCCACTTAAAAAATTCTAAATAATCGTCATTGCAAAAATTTTAAGGTGCGTCATTATTATTTTTCTATTTGAAATGTATTAAGTAAGTAATGAATATTATCGAGATTGCTGCAACTCCATCTTTTAATATTAAATAACACACACTGTAATAAAAAGTATGGTAAAATTCCTCTAACTTTCCATGGCAACATGTTGCCATCGAATGTTCAAGTAAAATTCATGTATAATCAATATGCATTTTACAGGTTTTATTTAATATTACATAAATGTTATATGAATTCTACTTGAACATTCCATGGCAACAGATTACCATGGAAAGTTCAAGGAATTTTACCATACTTTTTATTACAGTGTAGGGACGGTACGTTTTAGATTCAATATCCCTTAACAAAGTGGGCCTTAAATTTAATAAGAAAATAAAAAATGTGATAATATAATAATGTATTCCATTTGAAAAATATGAAGCTAAGTAACGCCGTTGAGTGAGAAATACTATTTACACCCAGAAGCAACAGATTCAGTTCAATTTTTGTTTGAAGTACTTTTTTTGTATTATTAATAGTATTAGAGCTATCCGTCTTTAATATGATATCCTGGATGTTAGAATGAATGGATTTTTTCTACTTGTTTCTAAAGAATTTAATTGATTGATTTAAGTGAATGTTATTTTTGGTTTTTTATTATTAACATGATCTTCGATAATATTTAATTGCTCAATAATAAAAAACAATTTACAAAGATCGTACCAAATGGCAAGATTCATTTTTAAATTGATAAGGTCTAGCTTGTTTTTACTAAAATAAACAATATATATTCATTGCTTAATTGAAGATATGTAGTTTACACATTAACTTGTAATTTTATAAATCCAAAGCTTGTGTAAACGGTGCAAACGGTCATATAATTCTATGGGATTCTGCCATAATTATGAAAAAGAAAACAATGCTTATTTAGTTAATTAAAACAAATCTAAAACAAACCTTGGCTATTTTATTTATTGTAAAAAGTAAGCAACAATAGAATAAATATCCTATGATGTCTCTAGCTACGGAAGCAGATAATAAAACAAAACTTAAACTTTCAAACTTATTAAAAAATAAACATTAGGTGCAGTTTTGAAAAGAAAATAAATTGATTTTCGAAAAGTTAACCAGGTGAAGCGCAGGATACAGTGATGCACAGTTTTTATATATTTTTATCTGTCTACTTTTTAAAACTATATTAGGAAAAAAATGGCTTCACTAAAACAACCTTTGACTTCCTTTTGGCGAAAGAGTTTGCTTAATTAATTATTTTTTTTCACAAGAGACAATACATCCAAATAAACAAGGACAAGTATTTACACATTTATTTTTCACTATGAAATTTATAATAAAAAAAATGTTTTGTTAAACTTTAGATACATTAATTTATAAAAAATTGTTATGACCTATCTAAAGAATCAACTACCTAATTATGAAAACAACTGCACTTTGCATAAATTAATGAACAGTATACTTTATTCAAGATTTTACTGGCCATCTACAAGAGAATGTTCAAACTACAGAGACTGAAGTTAACAGTTTGACGATAAAGGAAGCTGCGCTTCATAAAATTACAAACTGATGCCGAGAGCAACAGGTGGTGGAGCAGGTAGTTATGTAAATTACTTGGTGAACACCAACTTCTGCCAGGTTGCCAAGAGTACATATTTGTAGCAAGACTAGGTAACCAAAATCATAATTTAGTGAATTCTCTGTAAAATGCAATTGAGTTTTACAATAACGTCTATTTAATGGTTTTAACTAACTTTTCTTTGCTTTAAAATATAAGAAACAGCATTTATGTTCTTAAAAAGTTATGCCATGCAAGCAACTAGATATTTAGTGTATATCGAATATGTGTTGAATATTTCAGTTAATAAAGGACAACTATAAACTGTTTTAATTAGTTCACTTGTTAATTAAGTACTTTTTGAAATATATTTAGAGATTTCAGAAATCAAGTTTACATATTCTGCAATTTAATTAACATTTTCTGAGTTGAAAGTATAAATATTTAAGTCTCGGAAAGGTTTACATAGATCTGTTTCTAATTATTGCAGTGAGTTTTAAACTAGATTAATCATAAGTTTAAATTCATAAAATTCGGTGGGATGCAAAAATATTTATACGTTTCTAGATCCAATTTAAAAAATAAATAAACTTTACATTTTCCATTGAAGTCATTATTGTTATTTCAAAAGAAATTTGAAAATAATTGTACTACATATAAAAAAAATAATAGTATCAAATATAACAGTTACAGCGCCAAAATATCCTATTTATTTGGTCACAGATGGAAGTTTAATACTAGTAACTTTTTTTGTACTAAAAAATTTAGAAAATATGTGTTACGTTGTTGTATGAAATACAATGATTACTTATTATAGAAATATGATTAATAAGAAAAAAGTAATATATAAATAAATTTCATCACCCAACGAATTGATCACCTTTGGAATAAAACCACCAACTCCATCTAACTAAGCCATAGGATTCATGTAGGATTCTATTGGTTATAGGTATGATAACATGTAGAGATATTTAAACATTCGAAAAAATTTTCCAATGCTAAAGATGGCAGACACCGTAAAAGACAATCATGGGAGCAAACTGGGCGGAGTGTTTCATAACGGTAGCTTTTAATTGGTGGGTTCACAAATTTTTCTTATCTACTTAAGATTAGACTGCGTAATCTTTTTAATAATGTATGAAATTCCATATCTCAATTTACAATTTCTCATAACAACGTAATATTCCATATTTTTTATCTCATTAATGATATGAGTCAAACATTCTTCTATTTTTGTTTTATCAGACAGTAAAAATGCAATAGAATTTTTTTAAACGTGCTAATTAAAGTAAATTTAACAGTAACTGTTCACAACTCGATAAAAACAATTGTTTAAAAAGAGAAAATTCTTGTCAGTGTGAATTGAATAAACTTAATATTAGAAAATGAATGAGTCATACATAGCCTTCATAAATGATTACAAGCCACGTGACCGTCGAGTTTAGGCTACAAACATTGCACGACTGGTACTGTTAACTGAATATCCCGTCACCATTGTTAATGATTCGTCTACAATGGTCAATGACAAACCGTTGGATCGCTGATTGGTTGAATAAAATCCCGTGAACTATTGCACCGATCACAAGTCGGTGGAAAAAAACGTTGCATTTTAATGTAACTTTGATCTTATTGTTATAATAACTTTAAATTTTCCGAAATTTAATTGCCAACGTTGATTTGAGAAATTGTATCACTAATGCAGTGCGTAATAAAAAAAAATCATTTCTTAATTATACATTAAAAAATAAGAACAGCAAATCCTTATGCAATTCGCTAAGATCTTTAGTAGTCGAGGAAATAAAACACTAAAAACGGCCTTACCTTCGAAATCTGTGCAGTAAGAAGGATCGTGATGCAGTTTTTGCATTCGATTCGTTAGAGCGTCCAGAAAGTTTGTGACCCTATGTGATCAATGAAAAATGAAAATTGCATTGGTGCATAAGAAAAATGCATTTCAACTTGGAAAATATTGATGGAAATGCATTCAATTTTGCTACTCGGGGGTTTTTTTCGGGTCGCTGAACACGAATATCATAACGGCAACGGTCTCCGAGGTACCTAGTACTCAGGGTGGCCGGTTTCACCTCGTCTCCTAGAGTTTTGTGGAAATTTGTTATAAACTTAGCAGAAACTCGTTGCCTCGGAATTTTTGAGGTCGCTGAACACGAATATCATGACGGCAACGGTCTCCGATGTACCTAGTGCCCAAGGTGGCCGGTTTCCACGTTGTCCCCTGGAATTTTGTGGAAATTCTTTATAAACTTAGTCGGAACTCGTTACCTTGGGGTTTTTGACGCCGCTGAACACGAATATCACGACGGCAACAGTCCTCGAGGTACCTAGTGCCCAGGGTGGCCGGTTTCCATGTCATCTCCTGGAGTTTTGTGGAAATTCGTTATAAACTTTGCCGAAACTCGTTACCTCGGGGTTTTTGAAGTCGCTGAATACGAATACCACGACGGCAACGGTCCTCGAGGTACCTAGTACCCAGGATGGCTGGTTTCTGTGACAATTATTTTATTCTTAATACATTTATTCATTACAAAAATACATGTTTTCAAAAAAATATTATACTTAGATATCTTTACAATTTTAATTTTTCTTATTTCACGTGTGCGTTATAACTAAGAACGTATCCGTATATACTAGTATGTGTTAGAGTAAAACGTGGAAGCAGCGGCCAGCGATCGCAGTCCTTACGTAAAATTTCATCAATGCTCCCAACTGTATTAAAAGCGCCAAATTAAAAAAAATGTTTCGGATAATTTATTTAGATATTCGATAAAGCTTATGAAGATTACCGTTGTGATATTCGTGTTGAGTGGTCCCAAAACTCCGAGGTACTGAGTTTCGACCAAGTTTATAACAAATTTCCACAAAACTCCAGGAGATGACGGGGACCGGACACCCTTTGGGCACTAGGTACCTCGGAGACCGTTGCCGGCGTGATATTTATGTTCAACGACCTCAAAAACTCCGAGGTAACAAGTTTCGGTTAAGTTTATAACAAATTTTTACAAAACTCCAGGAGACGACGTGGAAACCGGCCACCTTAGGAACTAGGTATCTCGGAGACCGTTGCTGTCGTGATATTCGTGTTCAGCGACCCCAAAAACCTCCGAGTAGCAAAAGTGAACTCATTTCCGTCAATATTTTCCGAGTTATAAATTTTTCATTTTTTAACTCTTCGAGATACAATTTTAAAAATGCATTTTTCTTATGCATCGATGCAATTTTCATTTCTCATTGATCACATAGGGTCACAAACCTTCTGGACGCTCTAAAGAATCGGTAAGCAAAAAACCGCATCACGATCCATCTTACTACACAGATTTCGGAAGTTCAGTTTCATTTCCTCGACTATAGATATAATTAGATATTCCCAAGCACAGGATGTGCTGGAAAACTTGAAAGACGTAAATGCTATAAATATCTGTTTTAATGATATTTCACCACCAACTCCTACTATAGAACAAACTTCGTTACTTAATAACGAGAGTCCACCTTTAACAACGGTTGCACTTTTTCCTTCACTTTGGTTTCCTCGTAAGATGTCTCGAAATACATAGACTCGATTAAAAGTCACTCCATCGGTTCTGATATGATATTAATTACTATGACAAAGTTTATTAGTAATTTTTTATTGGAACATATTACGCATATAATTAACACATCTATACATACGTCTACTTTTCCTAGTGCTTGGAAGTCTGCTAACATCATTTCATTACCAAAAAATAGTAATCCGACTGTGTTAGGTCATCTTCGCCCTATTAGCATACTTCCTACACTGTCTAAAATTTGCGAGTTAGTTTTGCAAAATCAGATATCAAAGTATATATTTGGTAATAATATTATTCCAAATTTCCAGTCTGGCTTTAGGTCACAATATAGTAGTATTACTGAACTATTACATATAACAGATGATATTGTGAAGGCTACTGATGAGGGAAGAGTGAGTTGTCTTGTTTTGTTGGATAGCAAGGCGTTTGATACCTTGGATCACGATATTCTCATCAGTAAGTTAAAATTTTATGGATTTGATGATTCATCCGCGTCTCTAATCAATAGTTTCTTGCATGATCGTAATCAAAAAGTAATTTCTGACTCAAAGGTGTCTGACGTCTTACCAATAAATTTTGGCGTACCTCAAGGTTCCAGACTTAGCCCCTTATTAAACATCCGTAGAGGAATAGAATATAACATTTTATTATTTATTTCAACTTTTTCTGAAATACTTTTGAAGCAGGAAACATTTTTTGAAGTACACATTATTTAACTATTTTGTAATAGAATTGACGCTTTCTGAATTCGAACGACGACTTTTAAAATAAAGCTTGTAAAAAAAATAAATGACGAGGTAATATAAATTTTACATTTGGCAACACCGGCGAACCTTACATATTTTAACTTCTTTATTGTACAGAAACCTTTTACACTTAACGTACCTGCTAACAGGCACAGGTACAGTATTCACTGACCATACAGTAAGCATAACATAATACATATTTATTTAACACAACAGATGGAGCAACTGAATATTTTAAAAGGCTATTTTAACAGAATGTAACATTTTTAATACCTACTATAAATGTAATTTTACTTTGAATATATACCTATTCAACAATTTTTTCAATTATTTAATTCAATTCAATTCAATCTTCGGTCGCCAGTAAACGAAATAAAAGAAAATAAATGAATTTATTTAGAACATAACAGGGTGTTGCAAAATGTTGTTCAGAGAATTCTAGAGCAGATAATACAACCAAAAATACGAAAAAAATTCCTATGAACGTAGGTCCGCAAATGCTTCGTTTTTGAAATAGATGGTGACAAAAAAAATATGTTTTTTATTGGTAATTTATAAATTTTTCATTGGAAATCGTTTAAATTTGTGTCAATATATTTATGATATGTAGGTTATAATTTGGTATAACCGATTTCATTTCAGACCCATCAGGGGCGTAGATATGGAGGAGTACCTATTGATTTTTGACCAGAAAATCTACGCCACTGGTTTTTCTACTGGTTTTTACTTTATTTTTAGGAACCTCATTTATTTTAGAGTAAAAATACCCCCTTTGTACATCTGTCATTTAGCGAGCGGCTTTCGAGCTATTGAAGATTTTAAAAAATTATGCTAATCTATCGTAAAAATTTGTAGAATACAATTAAAAATTAGAAATTCTAAAATTTTTAATTTCGTTATTTTTTTTGACACCCTCTATTTCAAAAACAAAGCATTTGCGGACCTATATTTATAAGAATTTTGAACAACATTTTGCAATACCTTGTATATTTTTGAAGCGAATAAGAATAGGGGAATTATTTTTTATTCAACATCAGCTGTGATTTCTCAATTAATTATACACTTTCATGTAAATAATAGGCGTTGCATATTATGACTTTATGCACTTTCTTTTATGTTTGCAATAAATGTTGAGCAAATCTGTTTAGATCAAGTTACCATAGTATAATTTTATTTTCTTAAATAGTTACGGACCGACAAAAAACTTTTTTTGTTCTTTAGGACAACCATTTAAGACATTTTGATGAATTTTGCTATAAGGCTCTTCTGGAGTAGTCGAAGATGAAAACTAGCTTTTTACCTAAAAACATTTAGGTACTAGAAAAAAGGTATTCCTTTCAAAAATACCTACATAAGTTGCCATTTATGATATTACGCTAGTTCAAATAAATTCTATTTTTTTCCCTAAAAAATTCTATAAAATGAAGTCAAACTATTTTCTTCGATACCAAAAACTACGAATTTTGAAAATAAAATATTCACACAATACATTGAGTAATAGTTTGCGCAAAGAAGCATTTTCGACCGTATTTCCTGCACAAGAAAGTTCATTTTCAAATTATACAGGGTGGTCCAGATATTAATAGACAAACTTCGGAAAAGTACTAAACGACAAAAATTTACATCACTTTGCTCTATGAACATAGGCGTAGAAAGCCACCGTTTATGAGATACAGGGCGTTGAAATTAATAAAAATAAAAAAAATTAATATCTGGAAAACCGATTCATCAAATTTATCCAAATTTGGTACACAATAAAGTTAAATGAAACACAAATAAATTAAATCAGTTGCTCGAAGTGTCCACCTCCAACCTCAATGAATTTTTGTCATCTTTTGGTAATAGAATTCACAGCAGCTCTGATTAAAACTGGATTTTGCTTCAAATTAGTGCAGGCCTCATTTAGCCTTTGCACTAGCTGGTCTTTATTTACGATAAGAACGGCATAAACGTAATTTTTTAGTTTACCCCCAATAAAATAAAAGTATTTAGATCAGGTGATCTAGGTGGCCAAAGTATGAGGCCATTCCGACCAATCCGTCTGTTTTGGTAGAGGTTTGTCAGCTATTCACGAACTACCTGGCCAGAATGTGCTGGCGCCCCGTTCAATTGAAACCAGGTCCCGATTTGTTGGTCCAAAGGTATGTATATACTCCATTAACTGGAAGAGGCTATTTTACTTTAAATAAGGAAACGATATTCTTGATTCTCCGCCACTGGTTTTTGGATTTGGTCTGTGTGCATACAGAACTAGGAGAAATATTTAAAAAAAATGTGTAGGTACCAAATTTGAACAAATTTGATGAAACTATTTTCCAATTATTTGAAAAAAATGTTTTATTTCTATTAATTTCAATGCCCTGTGTCTCAAAACGGTGGGTTTCTGCGCCTATGTTCATAGAGCAAAGTCGTGTTAATTTTTGTTGTTTAGTACTTTCCCGAAGTTTGTCTATTAAAATCTGGACTACCCAAATTCGTTTTATTTTTCCCTATTTCAACGCTTTGTTTACTTAGATAATATGTCTCATAACTAACGTAAACCATTGAGTTTTCGACAAAAATAAAAGTATGTTTTTTCGTACGAAATGTTTCAAATCGTTATAAAATGTATTCATATTACCAATTCATTCAGTGGCGTAGAAGTTTTACTTTAAATAAAAAACGACATCCTTGTTTCTCCGTCACTGGTTCTTGAATTTCGACTGTGTGCATACAGAACTAGGAGGAATATTTGGAAAAAAATTGGTAACAAATTTGGATAAATTTGATGAAGCAGTTTTCCAGATATTTAAAAAAATTGTTTTATTTTGTTAATTTCAACGCCCTTTATCTCATAAACGGTGGCTTTCTGCGCCTATGTTGATAGAGCAACGTGATATTAATTGTTGTTGTTTAGTACTTCCCGAAATTTGTCTATTAAAATCTGGACCACCCTGTACAGATCAGCTTATAACTTTTAATTTGCAAAAAATATGTAGGAAGGTATCCACAATTTTGGTAAGCCTAAAAATTCATTTGAATATATCCGGTTCTTCCTCTCGTAAATTTTAGCGATCATTCTTTTAATATACACTTTTAAACTTCTATTCAATATCTCTAATGCTTGAGATTCTGTCTAAGTACCTATATTTCACCTACATTCTGACAAATTAAAAGACGGATATATTTAAAATAATAGCCTATCTGATTTTATGTAACAAGCACAGATAAACGTAAAAACGATGGAAAGGATCACAATTTACTAATGACATAAAACTGGTGGGCGTACACGCGTTTTCACTTATCTCCAAGAGTAATGGCGAAAGGTACAAGAAATAATTAGGCACAAGGTGGTTCCCAAAATCACCTGCTACTCTCACTAGGTACCATCATCCTCGCACATGTATTGTATAGCAAACAGTACAGCGAAGTTACTCAGGTATATATGAATATTTCGTATAGGTAAGTACTTATAATGCGTTCCTTAACAATATAATTAAACCGTCAGTGGTAAAATAAACTCTGAAATTCAATTACGGAGTAATAAATTGGAAACTAAGAGGTAATGTATTTTTTAACAAATGATAATGTGTTCCGACCATCATTGAATTACACTCGCAATATGTAGTAAGCAGGTAAGACCATTCGTCAGTAAAACCACCAGACACATACCGCACCGCTTCTGAATTTATCAGTTCTCATTAGTTTGCCATAAGTTTGGAATCGGTATATGTGAGTATTTGTTCAACTGATAGATATTGCGGGTATACAATGCTGGTCGGAACATTAGTCCGCGCCGTAGTTGCCCATAATATAATTTGTTATAAATTTCGCCTAGAGCAACACTCGTCTTGCTTTCATAATACCTGCAGATTAGCAGGTCGTTTTCTGCCAGTGTCGCCGTATAGCAGGCCTAGGTAGTGACAAAAGTTATTTATTATATCTTACCCACAGCTACTTGACTTGAGTTGAAATCAAGTCAAGTTCAGGACAAACAATAACGATCTAATATTAAGTCAAACAAGAAATTATAAACGTCCAGATCTATTTAATCCGGAAGAGTTAAATGATCTGATTAGAAAAATAAGACTTCTAATTGATTGGAAGTACCAGGAACGATTTTACAGGAGTCGAGAGAAAGGGTGTTGAAAGTTTTTCAATAAAGAAGACGTTGATGTACTGTTGTACATGGTTTGATGAATGAATTGAAACCTAACGTTTATAAATCGGAGAAGTGGAGATGTTCCGAAACAGAGCTTGAAGGTGGTACTACTACACAATGGAAATAAGTATGCCTATGCCAATAGATACGTATGCATAATGTACAATCATATCAATCAGTTTGGGGTGGTAATCAGGATTTACCAAGTATCTCTGATTCTTCGAAAATACTGCTTCAGTTATGGCACAGTGACGGCCTCACGAGCTTTTGAATTTAGTCGGTGCAAAATCAATGAATGGAACTTTGATCGCATTATAATTTTTTATAATGCAATTTCTGTATGTATATTAATAATACTTCTTGTAGTATTCATTATAATAAAAACATTATTATTATTATTATTATTATTATTATTAATAATGGAAGCAAAAATTCCAGATGCACCGGCCATGAAACACGGTAGAATGTTGGAGAGGATGAAGTGAGGAAAACTGTAAGTATCAGACTGAGGAACAAACTTAAAAAATCTGGCTTGATGCTTTGCAAAAACTATCCCATGATAGCAGGATCGCCTGAATCTGTGAAGACAGTATTACTGAAATTAAGTGTCCCATATGAGTATGAAGACTTTTAAAAATTATGAATTATGTGGAAAATGGATAACTGACTTAGAAGTTTTATGTGCAGATGCAGCTACAAATGTATTTAACAGGACTTCAAAAGGGCTACTTCTGTGTAGCTGATTGCAACTACAGTACAAATAAAAATGTAGAAATAATTATTGTTACATTTGATGACAACTATGTATCAGATTTTTTTAATGTTTTAGTCTTCATGGAAAGATAATGTGTATCCGTTATTATACCAAAGTACAAATATACTATTATGGTAACTTGGTATTTTTATTTAATTAATGAATATTGCAACACAAAGTATTAGCACCTTATGTCTACTGTTGACAAACATAGATGTGACGTCAATAGTAGACGCCATGACACCGGCGAGCGTTTTTGCGCGAATTTTAAACATAAAATTAAAATATCAATATTTTTCTACAAAACCTTTTGTTTTCTGCAAAAATAAGATATTTTTTGGAAATAATAAATACTTCCGAACATCACAGAGAAATTTTTCGAAATGTCATCATGCCTATTGCATCAAACTTTAACATTGGTTCGACTACATTATGTTTCAGTAAAAGAGACATACAAATCTGCAACAAAAAAATCTTTTGCCTAAAACATGAGAATATCGCAAACACTGTCTTTTAAAAGGCGTCTCCTACTAAGTGTTTTCACTAAATCGCCTCACACCCCCGTGTCAAAAGTTACGACTCCCTGCAAGCGCACCTGCTGGTGTACGGAAGACGTCGTGACACAAATTCCGGCACCTGGCTATTGTGTTTTAATTTGCCACTATTTTTTGCGGATATAATTACCCACCTAATGGCATGTTGGTAACGTAATATGGGCGTTATGTTGAATAGGGCGTGGAAAATATAATTTGCTTAGCGAACTTAATTTCCATATTTTTAAATAATATTACGTAACATATGTTGCTTCTTCACATAATGTATGATCTTTGATGTACAATTTCAAGTTTTATTCATGAAACAGTAGTTTATATCATTTGTGGAAATAATAATTGCGGTGTTTAACTGGAGCAAAAGTCGTATGATGAGGTTAAAATTATTCATATAAGTCCCGTTTCAGTTTAATACGTAATCCATCAGTTTAATATACAGGGTGATACAGAACTTATCCAACAAAATTTGGGAATAGATGCGGCATGAGAAATGGAGTCAATATCGTAAAAAAATTTTTGTAAAATCCTTATTGTTTCCGAGAAAAAAATTATTGAAGTTATAGTACATTCAACGACTACATAGCTGGACAACTGTAGTCTCTAGCGTCATTCGCAATGCGCGTGGAGAGCCACGTGGCCTCAGCGACTCCTACTGGAATACTGGAATCGGATTTTGAAATCGTCGTTACAATAGTATTTACCTGTTATCTGTTCAATAGTTTTTTTAGTAATTAGTGTCAAAAATGGGTAGTTAGTGTCAAAAATGGTTTGCGTGTACAGCAACTCGGAGTTCATGGATATCGTTTTAATTTATGGTGAAGCATTTGTGGTATGGTGAAGCAAGACAACATTTGTGTTAGTTCGTAGAAACTGAGTAAGACGGACCCAAATGTGTTTACATGTTGGTGGATAAAATTTTGAATAATTGTTGTAACATCGGGTATGTCAAATGATTTTATTATTTAAAAACACAAATTAATTGTATTAATTAATAAAATCAAAAGCAGTTGAATTTGCCGATATAAAATAGGTGCGATAAAATTCTATTTACATATTTCTTTCCTTGCGAAAGTTTTTGTCCGTTTTTATCACACCGCCATGCCGGTCGCATTGTGCGAGGTCA
Source organism: Anoplophora glabripennis (assembly GCF_000390285.2). Lineage (NCBI taxonomy): Eukaryota > Metazoa > Arthropoda > Insecta > Coleoptera > Cerambycidae > Anoplophora > Anoplophora glabripennis. The sequence goes on along the minus strand of NW_019416545.1, from coordinate 63,208 downwards.
GGTTTTACAGTGGACCAGTTTCCAGTGCCGTACAGAAGTGTATTTTTAAATCATTTTCGAATTCCCTTTTTGATTTTTTCTTTACAAAATTGTATTTGTAAGGGTCCCCTGTACATCCAGATTTTTTTTTTGGATAAGTTCTGAATCACCCTGTATTTATCCTTCATTAGTGCAATCAGCAGGCAAGGCTTGGTAAATTTATACAGGGTAGTCCTTCAACATTTCTGATAATAAAGGGGACAATTGTGCAAATCATTTTAAGGGAAAACGTTTCTAAACTGATTAGTTTTCGAGATATAGGGCCTGAACATACATAAAAAAAATGTTTCAAATATCTCCAAAAATGTCTGATGCTGATTAATAAAACTAGATTTGGCTATTTAACTAAATAAAGGTACAAATTAATTGTGTTTGTAACGGAGCTAGTGGGCGATACCCAAAACTCCAGACTGTTGACGCCACTGAGAAATTCAGGTCATTTGATTGCTAATTATATTTCAAAGAAAAAAAAAACTATATAATAGATAATGTAAAATAAGCTTAGGTACCACACAGCTGAATAAATAACACTAAAACAATTCATTTTACGAATAGTCCAGTCCAAATTAAAGTTTGAACGTAAAAAAAATATAAGTAGACATTTTATTGCACTTTATGACGGTAAAAAGTATGTAGAATGACAATATCAAAAAACTAACCCGAAAGAAGTGACGCTAAGTTGGCAAATTGCAAATCGCGCGTTTTTTCACTTTATTTACTGCAAATAAAAGACGACTTATCGGAAAATTAGTTATTTTATGGTGTAGGCAATTAAATTAGCTACAATTTAAGGTACCTAAAATCATATGTCACCAAATTGTTAACTGTAAAATAAAGGTCAAATGCGGAAAAATCAGTTTTCGGAAATTGCGCCATTATTATTGTAAAAAGCTATGGATGATGATGAAATTTATAGAAAAGACGGCCAATCCAATGATCAACATGTGTGCCAAAGGCCGATTCGATTCGAAAGTGAAATTGTTGCTCCAGGTATTTGTTAATTTTATTTGTATTTGTTCGTTTTTTGTAAATAATTGTTTAATTACTAAACGTCACACAACTATCAAAGTGGAATATGCAAAACAACGTTATAAATAAATTGTCCTAGAATCAGGCAAAAGTCGCAAATTGGCACTTTTTGCTTTGAATGGAGCTTATTTTTACGGTAATTTAAAAAAAAAAAGAAATCACCTACACCTCTTTGTTGCCTACATAGTTTTTTATAAACCTATTGGACGTATCTGACCGGAATTTTATTGTCAATTAAAGAAAGGGTTAAATTTGACATCATTGGGAAACTGCTTACAAAATAGCAATAAACACAAATTATTTGCACCACAGGATTAAGAATGTTAAAGTAATGTAAATATACATATTTAACAGATATGTTAGATAAATTAAAATATTAAAACTTTTTTAAAATTATTTTTTAATTATACAAATACCTATACAAGATGATTATTTACGGTCACAAATATTCACCTCTTTTTACGAGGTAAGTAATTCGGTGACGATTCCAGTAGTTCTCAATAAATTCTTAAAATTTTGATTCTTATTAATTTTAAGCCCCGTTTTGCGATTTCAATGACTTTGAATTGACCTTTTAGTGCGAAAAATTAAAGTAAGTTGCTCTAGTTTAACATTACTCTTCGTCACTTGATTTACTTTACTTGATTGAGTCATCAGCTCTAATTTCACTAGTCTATATTAAACATCTTTCAAACTTTAGCGTAAATGTGATATTTTTCATGTTTTGACTGTATTTCGAGGACAAAGCCGTTAGAACTATTGCTTCGTTTTGTTTTTTTTTTTTTTGAATTATTTAAATACTGACATACCATTATTATTAAATATAAATTTATTTTTCTTTTAATAAACTCTGAAAACGAGGGCAAATTTGTAGCAAATCACAGCAAATTTTGAGAAACAAAATTACAATATTTTAAGCTGGTCTGTTAACTCTATATTTTAATTAAAATGACATAAAAGAAACACTATCGATATTTAATTTTTATTCTCCACTTTGGAGACACTATGTAAATGAAAACCAATATTCTAGTTAAAAAGACGAAATTCAATAATTTGCTTTAATTTAATTAATGTGGTATACGTGTATTTTTCATAAATCTATATAATAAAAACATTTCCATCGACAAATTAAACTTGGAAGTAATTATCTAAAAATAACAAGTATTGTACTTTGAAAAAGCGCACCTGCTATGTATAATGAAATCATTAAAATTGTTACCTTCAAAGCTTCAAATAAATTATCTTCTATTCTTATTCTAGCTATGACTTAAACATGAAATACAGCCAGGATACATTAATCTATATGTATATAAGTATATACTTACATATACATGTATTTTAAAACTATGAAGTAATAATAGTATCCCAGTTTTTAACTACAGAAGTTAAACTTTACCTGTAATAAAAATTTTCTAGTCTTAAATATAACGGCAAAATGGACAGAGCAGAATTTTGCATAATCCTCTCAGTTTTACCCGCATCTCTTGTTCATAGTTATTATTTTTTCATTTTGAGTAAAAAAATTAAATACTAAATATTAACTATACAAAAAAAAAAACGTTTTCAGGAATTTCAGAATTGACACTGTATCTCGGAAACCAAGCTATGTTCTACCATCATCATAGTCCTTCATTTATGCAACCAACAATACTGCCAATTTGTATGGAAGTTGACTGTATACAAATTTATTCTTCTAATTTAAACACGTTTTTTTGATACGTTTTAAACATAAAATTATACAGAGTGTTTTCAAAAGTGCTGGTTACCTTTTAACGGCTTCCTATTTATAAAAAATAAAACAATAAAACATTGTATACTTATTTATACAATAAATGAAGAAAAGTGCATTTTTGCATTAACTTTATGACACCGTACTAACATTATGTCACTGCTTTTACAGGCCATTCACATAACATTCTACCCCCTTTATCGTTTTTTGCTTTATGTCTAGAAAAAACGGCAAAAGACCAAAGCTGTAGGAAATTTTCTTGTGATTTAATATCGTCTGTCCCAAAACTCACGCAGGTTCGAATTTTGCACCATTCGTGCCGTAAAGTGTTGCCAACGAAAACGAAAATGGAGCACTACATGAAACAATAACGCTTTTTCATTGTTGAGCAATATTTTAAAAATAATGAAGGTTTGGCAGCTGTAGATCGCATTTTTCGTAGACAATATGGTAGGAATAGTAATTTAATTTCATCATCTGTGATGAGATTAATTAAAAATTCAGTGATACTGGATCAATTAGTGATCTTAAACACTCTGGCCATCCTCCAACAAGTCGTTCAACACAAAACGTCGAAGCACTTCGTGAGAGTGTTGCTGAGAGTCCAAGAATATCAATTCGGTAACGTGATCGAGAATTAGACGTTTCTACAACCTATTCTAACAAAAGATTTGCATCTTCGTGCTTACAAAGTTTAGTTGCCTGAACCTTACTAACCACGCAGAACGAAGAGAGTTCGTTGAATGGATTATGGAACAAATGGATGCTGATTTTTTCGAACAAAATTGTCGCATTGGGGGTTCAGAAAATCCACGAGTCATTGTTGAGCGAATGCATCCAAAACATGTCACTGTTTGGTGCGGATATTGGGCTGGAGGCATCATCGGGCTATTCTTCTTCGAAAATGCGACTGGTCAGGCAATAACAGTTAATGGTGATCGTTATCGCGACATGATAATTAAGTTTTTTGTGCCTAATTTGTAAGATATGAATGTAGACGACATGTGGTTTCAACAAGACGGTGACACATGCCTTGCAGCCCGAAAAACAATTTAATACTGCTTGAGTCATTTGCTGGTCGTGTAATTTCCCATTTTGGTGGCCAGACCATGCGATTTAATGCCGTTGAACTTATTTCTTTGGGTTTTTTTTAGGGGTACAGTCAAAACGGTGATAGATACAAAAAAATCTGATTTCGATGTCCCATCCTTTTCTTTTGAGTTTACTTCGCTGGTACCAAAATAACTAACTAACTTGATTAGTTTTAGATATACAAGGCTTTTTTTAAAGATCGCGCGTTTACATTAACCTCTCTCTCACCGTTGTCATTAGATTTAGAAGAAAAAAGTTTCTACATTATTTGTTCTATCTTTTATGAGGATGCCATTGGCGTACTCAGATTTTTTACAAATAGCACAGTTTTTCCGATATTACATGAACATCGGTTTTTTTAAATAGAACACCCTGTATTTGGCCATCCCGTTGAATGGCAATTACCGTATATAATAAGAGTATAGGTGTTTTTTCACTTGGCTATGTGATTTATTTAGTATTCGTCTTTTGTTGTTGACAGTTAATTTATTTTTGACTGATTGACGTTAAACGACTATTACTTGGTTTTATAAATTTTGAAAGGTGTTATATTTAAAAAAAACTTATGTTTCTGTAATATTGAAAAAACTATGTGATTTGTAAAAAATCTGATTGCGCCAGTGGCTTCCCCATAAAAAATTAAAAAAATAACGTTCAAACTTTTTTCTTCTAAAAATGACAATGGAGATGGAGAGGTTAATAATGTAAAAAGGCGATTTTTCAAAAAAAAAGCCTGTATATCTAAAACTAATCAAGTTAGCCAAGATCTTTTGGAACCAGCGAGGTAAACTCAAAAGAAGAGGACGGGACATCCATATCAGATTTTTTGTATCTATCACGTTTTGGATGTACCCTATAAAACTATCGAAAATCAACACATACATATAGCGCTCGCACAATTTTATTATTTAATTGCTAAAATGGATCCGGGCATTTTATTTTTTTACAGTCATTTAACACAGAAATCGCAAAAGATCCAAAGTATCCTGAATAAAATACAATGTAGATAATATAAATAATAACTAAACTTCAGATCTAGAGCATCGGTACTTTCCTACCCGGTATATGGAACTCATCAAAACTAAATTAATGGCTACAAGAAATATACATTTTTGAAGCAATTGCAGATTATATTAAACATAATCTGAGAAATAAAAAAAATATATTTAAATATTTGCATACACGTAAATCATTTACCGTACAGCTCCATTAAATGTATTTTTTCTTTTGAACCCAAACTAGTGTCACATTAATAGAGAAGTTAACCATATGTTATAAATGATGTATGCACGTCTTTAAACTATTACTAAAACAAACTCATCATTTGCATAACTATTCAGTTGCCTAACTAGATTCTTTTATTGAGAGGAATTCAAGAGGCAGATGGCATAATAATATGGAAAAGTTCGTGTGTTAGCCTTATCGAGTATTTTGTTTATGAAAAACAAAAACTATGATATATAGTATTAAATTTGCATATAAACTATTCGAATGTGTAGACATTAGAAACTATTTTCTAAACTGGAAGCTGAACAAATGACTGTCACAGGAAGAATTTTAATATATTGTCATATTACACACATGAAATATGACGGACGTTGATTAGAAATGTGCGTTTTAATCTTATTTCTTAAATTCACATTCAATCAATTTTTTTTAACTTTTTAAAATTCTTCTATTTTACTTAAAACTTTATTTTTTATTAATATTCTATTTATAAAACTGTTAAGGCAGCATATCTATCTTATCAACATTAACAAAAGTTAAACTCATCTTGATTCCCTATCAAAGATTAGTTAGTTTTTCCCAATATGAAGTTATACTCACTTGAAATATTACCTGTGAAAAATGCCAAATTCATACGCCTATCGGTGTTCGATATATCACATAATACAGACTCTAACAGCTAAAAAATCGGACGGTGTATTATTTATTATAATGGAACTAAATAAAATTCATGATTTTTATAGCTTGGGGTCAGACAAACAAACTTCAATCGATTTTAGCCCAAATGGATCTACCCCGCACCATCCACAGCCCTACATACACCCCAATAACCGACCCACATTTAACTACCTACTATGATAGGTAGTAATGGCAGAAAAATGTCTTTTTTACACATGCCTAGACCAAACAAGCAGTATTTCGTTGATTTTGAGCCAAACAGATCCAACGCCTATCTTCCCATACCCGTCAACACAATTCTAATCACGTCCAACTGCCAAAAATGCCAACTCAAACTGAAGTTCAATCAGGTAAACCCAAGCTGAAGCTTGGACAGGGAAACTCAAACTGAAACTCGGACAAGGAAGTTCAAACTCTAACAGCTGTCTTTAGCTGTCAAAACAAAGCTGAAGCTCCGTCAACAAAACGCAAACTGAAGCTCTGACAGGGAAACTAAACTCATACAGAAAACCTTTTGTTGGCAGTCAGTTTAGTTGTACTCTTGGCGTTATCCAGGAACGTGACAGATTACTGTTCCATTTCCGGTGCGTTTTAAGGTGAGTCCCCTTGCCCTTCACAAAGCGGAGTTTTACTCATCTTCCGCTTCTGAAATTTCTTTCTCTTTCATCTTCTCCAGAAGACTCACATCCAATGTAAATGGATGCGTCTAATAAGTAGTTAGAGTATGCGTCATTATTATACTGTGGGGATTTTCATGATGCCGCTCATAAAGTCATTTTTGTGACATCACTGCTTGTTATAATAGTTGGACATTGGTAGAGGAAGATGGGTTGAATCCGTTTATCCCAAAACAAGTAAATATTGCTTGTTTGACTCTTGGGATGTGTAAACAGGCATTTTACTGCCATTACCACCTGTCATAGTAGTTGAATGTAGGAATGGTGGATATGTAGGATAATGGATGGTGGTGAGTGGGCTATAAAAATCATGCATTTTTTTCAATTGGGGCGCTCTTAATGGTGGTGGTGACAAATAAAATTCAGCCATACAAAGCTTAAGTAGTCTATTTTTGAGGCTTGAACCAATCCGCAATGTTATGTAAAAGGATCCATTAATAAATGAATCAAAAAGAGATCATCGGTATGATCAAGTAGATTTGGTCTGCGACAGGTCAGGCAGAAACAGCATCGGATTTGTCACAGGACATTTAATGGCAAAAAGATACAATTACCTGGGATAGCATTTCTGTCACCTCTGCACATTAGAGAGATTCGATCAGATGTAGTGTTTGCTTTCGCAGAAGACCTGTTTTAAAACTACTATCATTAACTACATGCACAACGGATCGTAAGACCTGAGTGCTGCAGGTCGCTGCGCGCCTTCAAAACAACAACAACAAATATTCGAATGAAAGAGTTTGTTTACTATTTAGTAATTTATAGTCTCCTTTGGCATTTCTAACACCTAATTTTCTTTGGCATACCAAGCATCTACAAAACACCAATCGAAAAAATTCTACTGCATTTTCTTTTTGAGATCGGGAATTGTCCTTTCGATGTTGTTACGTGTCATAAGGTGCCATAATGTTTCAACAACGTTTAGAATGGGGCTGCTTGACTACTAGCTCAAGACTTTGGTATCATTGTCTCCAAATCATTGTTTTGTAAATTCATCAGTATGACAAAGAATGAGATTTCTATCGGAAAATTGCTGTACTGATATCTGGACTTGGATTCATCACTGAAAATTAGGTACTTGATTCTAATCTTCACTCGTCCAAGAAGCTTTCGATTTAGCCCAAACCAAACGCCTCTTCTTCTGCAGCTTCGTCAGCAACGACTTTTCTTTGCTTTGATGGAAACAAAATCTTTATTTAGCCTTCGACATTAATTAATAAATTAATGTCTCTAGGAGTACTATACATACTTTGGAAAACCACAATACCACAATAATTGTATATCCACTGACGACAGCATTCTCTCGAAAATTAATAACTTCTCGTACAGTAATCGTCCTTTGGCTCTTGCAGAACAAAAGGTAGTCCTGTAGCCAGGGGGGTCCAATTGCCTCCATGGAGTTACCCAAGTGTTTTTTTGTGTCTTTTGAGCTGTAGAACACGAATTTTTTGGGTAGAAGTTTGCCCGGATGTCGATAAGTTTTTTATTAACAAAAAACTTGCAAAATACTGAGAACTTAGTTTTTGGCAAAATAAAAAGTATTTTCTTGTTCCTTGACCCATTTTAAGAAGAAAATGTCGCATAGTTTTCGAGATAAACGCCGTTAAAAACTCGAAAAATGCAATTTTTGCGATTTTCAATTGTTAATAACTTTTGATTGAATAGGTATTTTGTAATTCTGATGACGGCGTTTGAAAGTTCACGTTAAATAACTACAAATTATGAGTAATTGCAGGGTGAAAATTTGTTTTTTCCACTGTTATTTGAAGCTATAAACAAATAGCGATTGAGCGTTCAGAAGGGTGCGCCGCCATGTATGTAAGAGAGCGGTTGCCTTCTTACAGACGCGTTTAATACACGATCTTGATGCGTACTCTTCATTTCTAGACCAATGAAACGATGGAAACTGAAGGCAACATTAACAATTTAATGAACATTTGTAATATTACAATGAGTTTACAGTCGAGTTTTTAACGGCATTTATCTCGAAAACTATGCGTTTAACAAAAAAAATTGTAAGAGACATATTCATCTTAAAATGGGTCAAAGAACAAGAAAATACTTATTTTGCCAAAAACTAAGTTCTCAGTATTTTGCAAGTTTTTTGTTAATAAAAAACTTACCGACATCCGGGCAAACTTCTACCCAAAAAATTAGTGTTCTGCAGCTCAAAATACACAAAAAACACTTGGCTAACTCCATCTAAATGAAGGAGGCAATTGGGACCCCCCTGGATACAGGAATAAGGTGTTTGATCTTTTTTCATCTCTTTCTAAGAACATCTACGTAATCAGTTTTATGGTACGTTTTAAATTATATCCTTAGCTGTGAATTTCGACATATTCACTTCACCAGCAATTTTTTTCATCGATGTTATAGTTAGATCTTTAGCCATTATGCACAATGTTCGGATATTATACATAATGATTAAATAATCATATTTTTACTTTATTTTGAACATATTAAGATAATTGGTATAAATTCATTTTTTTTCTAAAAATAATATCCAGTGAAATACACCAGTAACATCTACTAAATAGTGATTAATAACACATATCAACATTTTGTTTGAAAAAAAAACACTGGATTCTACCTATATACCCAGGGGTTTTTGGAGTCGCTGATTGCGATGCCGAGGTCAGTTAAGGTCACACAAGAAAAGGTGTAAGTCGTCAGTGCCGCGAAAAACAACTACTCCGAGGGCTATTTGCCCCTACCGGCATTGAATTACATTCGCGACACCCAGTACAACAGCTAGGATCGCTCATCAGCTGGTCCCACCAGGCACAGACCGGTTTCGGACTTACTAGTCCTCATCAGTGTGTCATAGGTAGGACAACCGATGAACGATCCAGCTGTTAAAAGTCGTAAACTCCNCTCTATAGGCGACATTCGTGCAATAAAGTACCTGGCAAATTTTAGCAGGTCGCTTCCACCGTAGTAGCCATTTGAATGGCATAGTGGAAGTCAGCGCGATAGATGGAGCCTTTGTGCTTCGCGTACTATGTACCTCTTGTCGGGAGTTTACGACTTTTAACAGCTGGATCGTTCATCAGTTGTCCTACCCATGACACACTGATGAGGACTAATAAGTCCGAAACCGGTTTGTGCCTGGTGGGACCAGCTGATGAGCGATCCTAGCTGTTGTACTGGGTGTCGCGAATGTAATTCAATGCCGGTAGGGGCAAATAGCCCTCGGAGTAGTTGTTTTTCGCGGCACTGACGACTTACATTGTGTTTCGCCCTCTATAGGCGACATTCATGCAATAAAGTACCTGGCAAATTCCACCGCAGTAGCCATTTGAATGGGATAGTGGAAGTCAGCGCGATAGATGGAGCCTTTGTGCTTCGCGTACTAAGAAAAGGTGGTTGAAAAAATTCATTCATAGGTTTTTTGGGTCGCTGAGTCTGAATCTGATGTCACCTCACCTCGTGTTCAATATCGTTTGAAGGTTAAAGTTCAAACTAAATGTTGATCTGTGCACAGGAAGAAACACCGGACCCTACCTAGGTATCCAAGGGTTTTTTGAGTCGCTGATTCTGATGCCGAGGTCGGTGAAGCTCTATCACATCAGATTCAAAGTCATTTGAGGGCCCAACAAAGAAAAGGTGGTTGGAAGGTTAAAGTAAGAATAGGAGGTGAAAAATTTGGAAAAATTTTTACGAATGGTCACCTGCTTACTTGTGTCTGTTTATCTGTCTGCCTTTTTACCTGTACACCTGTTTGTTTGCTTGTTAGTCTGTATTTTATCGTCCGCCTTTATTTTTTCTCTGTCTATCGGTAATTCTGTATATCTTCCTGTCTGACTAAATGACTCTTATCTGTTTGTTTTTCTGCCACCTTCTGTCTAAATGTGACATGAATCTGAAACTTCATTTTCTTCATTCTAATCTTGATTGGTTCCCGGAAAATCTAGGAGCTATTAGTGAAGAACAAAGAGAAAGAATGTACCAGGAATATCAAGGTGTTTGGGACAAGAATGGCAGACTATTGCTGTAAACTAAAGAGAGACACAAATAAAGCACATAAAAGAAAAGCGATTCGAAAATTATTCCACGAACAACGTAAGTGTTCTCGCCGGAATTACGATTAATATACTTATGCTGAGAGGAGCTAATTGAATTGTTGAAGGGTTTCCTGAGTCCCTAGGTAGAATCCGATGTTTTTTTTTTAAACAAAATGTTGACCTGTGAATTATCTGAAATAAAAATTAAAAATTATATTGATTACTAGATATTGTAGTATAATTCAATACTAGTTGAGGCATGTAGGGCAATAGAGTACTGTGTCAGCAACATCAGCAGTTAAAAATCTTGTTTAACAGGTTAGATATTTTTTGCATACCTAAATGTTTTATCCCAAGGCACATTGTTTGTCTTCATTTGTAGTATTTCAGTCAGTATTTTTAAGAAAATATTTGAATTTATTTTAATTAGCTTGATACTTTAGAACAAAGACAAAGTTATTAGAGCTAATAACAAAGCAAATACAGGGATGGCCAGAAGTACGGAATAAAATTCATATCTTTTGAATGAGTTAATTTTGTTTAAAACGCCGAAACACGTTAACTGATTTTGATTTTTTCCCATCTTTCGGTTATATAATAATTAATTTTTCTTCAACCCCCTAACCCCCAGCTACCCCTACTTTTTTTTCAAATGGAAACATAAGGCATGAGGGGGCTCGTTGAAAAGCTTATAGAAAACCGAATCCAGCCATACCAAATAAACAAGTTTTATTTTTTCAATAGCAAGGTTTTTAGGGTTGTATAAAACACCTACTTAACAAGTGAAATAAAATTTAATTATCTTCAGTGTTATCCTCCATGAATTTGCACAGAATAAAATAAAGAATTTGAAACTGTACCTATCACTGCTAACGCAAAAAAGATATATTTTTTATGTTGCGTTTTTTTGGCACCACTTACTTGCCAGGCTTTCTGGTTAATTTTTCGCTTTAGTTGTAAATTGGAGTTCGAAACGTTACTATTGTGTCAAAATCAAGTTATTTACTGAATTGCAATGGTATTGTCGGAAAGGCAACGCATCGAAATCTTGATATTGCTTGGATGTGGAGACAAAATAAGAAGTCAGGCTGAAGTGCGCGATTTATTTAATGCGAAATATCCCGAAAACCAAATCTCGCAAGGGACAGTTAGTAAAATATTTCACAAATTTGAGGAACACGGTACAGTACAGACTTTGCCCAAAACTGGACGGGCACGTGCTTTGAATGAAGAAAAGAAATTAGACATTGCATTAGAACTTGTTGAAAATCCTCATACTTCAACTGTTTCATTGGCCCGCAATCACGATGCTTCTCGAACTGCAATTCGAATGTTTCTGAAACAAGAGAAATACCACCCCTATAAGGTATGTCTTGTCCAAGAGCTTTTGGAAGACGATTATGATAGGCGATTACAATTTTGTGAGGAAATGATGAGACGGTGTGACGACAATAATGGTTTTCAACGAGACGTACTTTTTTCGGATGAAGCTACGTTTTATTTAAATGGAGTGGTTAACAGGCACAACTATCGCTTTTGGTCCCAGGAAAATCCACACTGGACATGCGAATCGCATACGCAGCATCCACAAAAAGTTAATGTATGGGCAGGTATCATCAACAACAGAATCTTGGGCCCATTCTTTTTTGAAGAAAATCTTACTGCCGCACGCTACCTGGATTTCCTAACATTTGACCTGATACCTGCTCTAGCTGTGATTTTCCCTCATGAAATTGATCCAGATATACCGAATGAAAGAATTTGGTTCCAACAAGATGGCGCTCCCCCACATTTTGGTATTGATGTTCGAAGATACTTAGATGAAATGTTTCCAAATCGCTGGATTGGTAGACGGGTACAGTTGAATGGCCGCCAAGATCCCCCGACTTATCACTCCTGGATTATTTTCTTTGGGGATATTTGAAAGAAAGAGTCTACCAGGACAGACCGGATAATATTGAGAATTTAAAGAACAAGATTAAGGCAAAGATGCATAATTTACCAGCTGAAGTAATTGAGAATGCTATGGGCAGCTTTTACTATCGTCTTGGAGAATGCCAAATAGTGAATGGAAGACATTTTCAGCATTTGCGACATTGAGTTTATTTTTTAAATTATCTAGTTGTTTCAATTTCTAAATGAAAAAAACTTGCTATTGAAAAAATAAACTTGTTTATTTGGTATGGGTGGATTCGGTTTTCTATAAGCTTTTCAACGAGCCCCCTCATGCCTTATGTTTCCATTAAAAAAAAAAGTAGGGGTAGCTGGGGATTAGGGGGTTGAAGAAAAATTAATTATTATATAACCGAAAGATGTGAAAAAATCAAAATCAGTCAACGTTTTTAGGCGTTTTAAAAAAATTTACACATTCAAAAGATATGAATTTTATTCCGTACTTCTGGCCATCCCTGTATATTTTAAATCAATTGTTTTGCAACATATGTTATGATCCATAGCTTTAGTACTTTTACGCTTTTTTTAAATATTAAGATGTATAATTATTTTTGATACTAGTTTGTTTAGAAGTACGATAAAAATAATTTCAGATAAAATACAAGGATTGACTGTAACACAGCTAACGCAATTTCTAAATAATAGTATGTATATAAAAATATACTACTTACAGTAACGATAATGTCCCATTTTAACAACATATCTACCCTATACGATAGTGTAGGCTCGTTATGTCTTAATTTTATAGCTCTTATCACCCGATTCTGCTTATATGTAAAGTTGCCAAAGATTGATTAGACTCTCCTCTACATTCATAAAATGTGTAGCAAACAATTTTGATCTTTTCAATCAGTTGGGCAAACACAATATAATCCTCTAAGGCATTAAGCAAACTAATAGCCAGCGTCTGCAAATTAAGCGACTATTTCCGAAGAGACATAAAAGTCTTTTAATCAAAGCCTTGTGGCAGCCATGCTTGCCAATAAGCAGCCAGGACGATTGCCAATCTGCAGGAGTTATGTTGTTTGCCGAACATGATGTACAATATAGGTTCTTGGGGGTTCTCCCTCTGGATTTATTAACGCGGGGATAACATTAAAATGATGATTGGATGATTTATGCTAGATTTTTGCTTAGGAACTTTAACTCAGACTATATATTTAAGTTGAGAGAAGAGACTGTTATATTTTAAATTTGAAAAAGAGTACAACGCCATATTTGAAAAATGAAGTCCATAATTAAAGTCATACAATGCTTTGAATCACTACAGGGTGTTTCTGAAATAAGTGCGTTCCTTGAAAATGGTGACAGATGGCACGAAATTGAGCAACTTTTATTAAGCAACAAATGTTCTAAAACATTACGTTTTAATTTGAAATTCACTTGAAGGTTTAAACAAATTTGTGTTCGAAAATGCCAAAATTTATTCAGATCTGGTTTAAAAGTAACACAAACATTAAACGAATAAATGGATTACTTACCAATAGACTATATGCTCTACAAAAATTATTCAAAGTTGTTTCCATGTGCTAATAAACATGCTTCCAAACGACGGTCGAAGTTAGTCCACATACGTGCAAATACTCCCGGAAAATTGGTGTGCAGAAATTCACAAATCGCACGAGAAACATGGAGACGAGCACCATCATTAATGAAGAACATTTGGGCACGGATTTGCAAAGGGACGTCTTCCAACAAATCCGGTAAGGTGTTTGTTAAAAACTCTAAATAAGCAGCACCATTTAAATGTGCAGGTAACACTATCCGAACGAGCAATGTCACCGAAAACACCACATTGCACATTCACTGAAAATCGTTGCTGGATCTGCGACTTTTGTACAGAATGAGGATTTGCATCACACCAATACTGAATGTTGTGAAAATTTAAATGCCGCCTCTAGTAAAACAATATTCATCCGTAAAAAGCACCATGCTTTTAAAATCCGGATCTTGTGCTATTTGACGTCGAAACCACTGGCAAAATTCCTCAGGGGGCTGAAAATCATTGTTATATGTTTATGTGTTTACACATTGGTGGATAAAATTTTGAACAATTGTTGGAACATCGGGTATGTCAAATGATTTTATTATTTAAAAACACAAATTTATTGTATTAATTAATAAAGGCAAAAGCAGTTGAATTTGCCGATATAAAATAGGTGCGATAAAATTCTATTTACATATTTCTTTCTTTGCGAAAGTTTTTGTCCGTTTTTATCACACCGCCATGCCGGTCGCATTGTGCGAGGTCAGGTTTTACAGGGGACTAGTTTCCAGTGCCGTGCAGAAGTGTATTTTTAAATCATTTTCGAACTGCCCTTTTTGATTTTTTCTTTACAAAATTGTATTTGTAAGGGTCCCCTGTACA